>NC_133769.1:28708143-28796061 GCF_003597395.2 Chelonoidis abingdonii
CCCGCCCGGGGTGGGGCGCGCAGGCCCCGCCCCCGCGGTAGGGGCGTTCAGTCCCTGAGACCCGACCAAACGCCGCCTGGCGGAAGGCGCCGCTGCCGCCCCGGACCTGCCGGGAGGGAGGTGGCCGCGCGCGGGCTAGGCAGGCCCCGCCCCCGGTTGCTGCTGCGCCGTCAGTGACAGGGCTGAGGGTGCCCGTCTCGTGCGAGCACCTCTTAGCTGTAGGAATGTGCTACTTGCGGGCGCTGAGCATGCTCAGTAACAGCTGCTGAAGTCACTGCCCTTACTTAGCATCCAGTGCTGCCGACTGAGCTTTACAGGGGATAAAAAGGGGCAAAGGGGGCAAATCGGAGCGGAGAGGGGCGGGCAGGGGCGGCAGAGGGGGCAGGAATTGACTGAGAACAGTGTATGGCTCAATATTATTAGTGCTGTGTTGACAAGCTTCTCACTGTTACATCCTGGGGTCTTTAATCATGAAAAACTCCCACTGAAGTGAGTTGATCAGCTACACGTTGTGAATTTGGCATCGAGATTTTTAAAAGGATGATTGTTGCTCTCCCTCTGCTGCACACTCTAGAGAGATGCTTCAGCTCCATATTTCAATTAGTCTGATCTCTGCTGTGCCTAAACAAATGTGTGAAATGTGGATGACTCAGGGAAATCTCTCTTCACATACAGAATCAATTATCACAACCAGGAATAAGGAACAGGATGTTCCACTCACACTGGAAACCTAGGGATGAATGTCTTTGTAAACAGCATGACAGGGAAGATCAAAACTGAAACAGTCTTTCTGTTCCCCCAAAATATGAAATAGGAAAAAGATGCTTAAGAGTAAGATTAAAGAACAAAAGAAACTGAGTATAGCTCTGGAAGGAATAAGCAAGAGTGGAAAGATGCACCAGCGGGCCCCCAAATCAGAAACAGACACTAGTGATTACTGGGCATGTAGGATAAAAGCCTATTATTACTCTGTTCTAGACCTATCTGTATTGAACCCTTTGCCAACACTAGTATATCATGTTAGAGCACTAAAGATCTCTGAGTTAGTCTGATAAAGGAAAATAGTCAGAAAGCAGGCTTTAGAAACTACTGACCCAACCCACCTTCTTCATGACTGTATTCTGCAGAATTCTCTACCTATCATCATATCTCCCAGCAGACATTACAGGTTTTTAACAGCTGAACCCAGTGGCTGGTGTCCTGGCGTGTATGGGTATATCTACACTGCAATTAAAAATCCATGGCTGGCTTGTGCCAGCTGACTCAGGCTTGTGGGACTTGGGCTAATGGGCTGTTTAATTGCAGTACACATGTTCGAGCTCGAGCTGGTGCCCAGGCTCTAGGACCCTGCAAGGTGGCAGTGTCTCAAAGCCCAGGCTGCATCCCGAGCCCAAATGTCTACACCACAATTAAACAGCCCCTTAGCCAGCTGCTGGTGTCCAAGTGCAGTGTAGACATACCCGCTGAGAGCTGCCTCTTCCTCCCAGAAGCAACCAGGGGATACTAGGGCCACTTTCATCCTTGACTTCCCTTCCCCTTTCAGTAAAATTAGCAATTCAGGCTTTGCAGAGAAGTTGCACATTGTTTTCTGGGAGGAGGGGAGGAAACCTGGGAACAAAGCAGCTCCTGAGGGGCAGGGAAATGCAGATAACTACAGTAATAAGAGGAGAACAAGGATGAACAGAGGGCTGGAGAATATGGGGGCAGAGGGAAACTTCAGAGAGAGTAATATGGAAGGGCAGAGAGGGAGACCATGAGGAGCAAGAAGCCAGAGGGAAAAGGGAACATGTATGTAAGGGACAGGAGCAGGAAGGGAGGCCAATGTTTGGCGAGGAAATGGAGAAGGGGAAAAAAAAAAAAGAAAAAAAAGTTCCCCCACCCCAGCAGTTAGGAGAAAGCCAGAGGAGACACTCATCTTTGTTGGTACAGCTAAGGCAGAATTTTAAATCTAAATGATCACACACAAATTGGGGGGGAGGGGGGCACTTTTATGGGGAAAACCTAAAGGCTCCAAAAAGACAAAGCAGAGGAAACCCCAAGGTGATTTATTAATTTAATTCTTAATTTTTAATTATGATTTTTGGGGAGTAGAGTTTATAATTTTGAATGCTTAGGTTGGCAATGCCTTATACAGGGGGTTCATTATCCCTACTCATCACCATAGGATTTGATGTGTATGAGCCAGGGAAGCGGGATCGTTGAGGGACGTTTGTGAGAAGCTTGTACAGCAAACTATTATTAGAGAAGCCAAACATTGGGTGAGCTGGGGAAAAAAGGATTTAACAAAGTTTCGTGGGTGCATAATGTGTGGAATATGGAGATGCTTGTGGCTAAGAGTTTGTCAGCACCTCCAGGATAAAGTGTATTTTCAGTGATTTAGAGTGTCTTGCTGTTGGAAACTGAATTTGGCTGAAAGTTAGTATACAACCTATCAATGAAGCTGAACTTTGTCACTTCACATTTTTAATCTCTTAGTGATGCATGAGCCCAAACTGCCCAGGGATTTAAAAGGTGTAACTGAGAAGGATAGTGGCTTGAGGGCTGAGGCTGGACACACTGCAGGTGCTCACTTGATTCAGAAGTAGGTTCATGAAATAGCATTTCCTAAATCAGGGTGCTGGAGCCAAACTAGTCCCAGGGGACATGGGGAAGAGGAGAGGAGCAATTGTACTGAGAAAGCTGCACGTCTCCAATCTGTCTTGCCCCCACCAGGGGACTCCTTTTAATACCGACTTTTTGTCTCTGCTTCTGCTGAGTGCCTTGCTAGCTCTTAGGACAGGTCTACAATATAGACATATTGCTGTGAAAAATTCACACCCTGGAGCAACGTCTCTAGCTACCGTCTCTTGCGGCTGTGGATTAACTATAACGACAGGAAAATCTCACTTGTTGGCACAGTGTGTCTTCAGTTAAATGCTACAGTGGCACAGCAGCACTGATGCAGCGTTTTAGGCATAGACCTGCCCTTAGAGAAGTTGAGTGAGGAAATATCTTTTGTTGGTGAAAGAGATGCTTTTCAGTTTACACAGCGTTCTTCAGCTCCGGCAAAGTATTAAGTGTCACAAGGTAAAACAGATTGTTTAGTATAAGTAGTTAACACATATGTGAACTCCTCTGGGAATTCTGAGCAAAAAAAAATTCTGTGCACAATATTTTAAAATTCTGCAAAATTCTGTATATTTTATTGGTCAAAATAACACAATATAATCACTCCTGTTTCAATTATCTTGGTAATTCATTTCAAAATACCTATCAGCCAGTATGTCTGTAACAATACACACAAGAAAAAGATTCAGGAATATTTTTTTGACAAATAGATTCCTTACTAGGTATATTAATACAGAGTTTTGAGTAATTCATTTAAACTGCAATACAAAAACATATTTCTTGTACCCATCAGAAGTGGTGCAAAAACTTGGGGGAGTCAGGAGTAACGGAGGAGCTGAGGGAGAAGAAAGAAGCCTGGGAGGGAACCTGAAGGGTTGTTGGGTGTAGGTGGGAGAAATATGGAACAGGGTAGCCTCCCCAGGGCCGGCGCTAGGATTTCTGATGCCCTAGGCGCCGGGACATTTCGCCGCCCCCCGTGCGGGTCTCATGGCTCTGGCGGAGCTGCCGCAGGCATGCCTGCGGCAGGTCCACCGGGGCCGCGGCTCCCTGACCCCGGGGGGGGGGGCGCCCCGGGTTGCCTGCTCCTCTCGGCCCCCTAGCTGCCCCACAGGCCTTTGAGGCCCCTGTGATACTGAGTATGAGTGGAATCTCCCCCCCCCCCCCCCACCCCCCTTGCTTTTATTTCAGTGCTTTTTTAAAAAAAATAAATAAAAAAAGCCACTGTTCACTGTAATAGAAGCATCACTTTGGTCACAATATTTATACCGTACAAATCTTGTGTGACATGCTAGGTTCCCATGGATGTAGCTGATCATTTTTATTTTGTAAATATAATTACTTAACTTTACATAAACTATATCGTAATAAACTATTTTTGCACCACCCTTTGCATGCTGTGTAGTGAGGTGCTTGTTTGGACATGGTCATCTACGTGGAAAGGAGACGCAGGCTTTTGAGTTAGCCACTTANGCCGCTGCAACCATTTAAAATTTTTTGGGGGGGCGCCGCTTTTTGGCGCCCCCAAATCTTGGCACCCTAGGCAACCGCCTAGTTCGCCTAAATGGTTGCACCGGCCCTGAGCCTCCCCCATGCAGACCCTGGCTGACCTCTAGCTTTTATCAGTCAGGCACATCTGCCCCTATCTGTGTGTGTCCCTGCAGCATACCTTCCATGAGTCCCCATACCGCCCTCCTGTGTCCCTGCAGCCTCCCCTTCCCCATTTCCATGTGGCCCTGCAGCCTATCTACCCCCATCCCCATGTGCCTCTGCAGCTCTGTCCCCATGTGGCCCTGCAACCCCTCCCATTCAACCACTGGCTCAATGCTGTCATCCCACTAGCTTCTGAGCCCACACCACAGTCTGTCCCCACCACACTAGTCCTTCTGAACCCCATTCTGTGACCCACCCAATAGCCCCACTCTGTCTGTTCTGTGCCTCCTCACCTGCCCCTGCTGTGAGAAATGCAGACTCTCCCCATCCCTCTCTGCTGGCTGGCTGCTCTCTCTTCTGGTGCCACAGCAGCCCCTGGTGGGTGAAAAGTGTAATTGCAGTGCCTCGTCAGCAGAATCTATATTCTGCAGAGAAAAAATATCGGGGTGGGGGGACGACATGAATTCTGCATGTGCGCAGTGGTGCCTAATTCCCCCAGGAGTAACATATTGTAAGAGACCATTCAAGGGAAAGTAGCCAGTTAACACTGCAGTCATAAGACAAAAAAGGGGGTTAGTGGGTTACAGATTACAGTGTCTTTATTAAATCCATTATTTTTAGTGTCTAGTAAAGTTATGAATTTAAGCTCCCAGGCTCATCTTTTGAAGATGTTGTGCTGGTTTCCTTTGAAGATGAGGACAGAGATCAGATATGGAACAATCACTTTGTGAAAAGTGTTAGCACTTGGTTAATTATTAAGTTCAGATATTATGCCAATATTTTATTTACTGTTTTGGGGTGAGAGGAAAACATAGGCAACAGGATGTGTTACTTTCTGCCCCAAAACTCAGGTCTCTCAAACTGGCCAGTTCCTTGTTGGACAAAAACCCAGTAATTGCCAGTTCCCTGTTGGGTAAAAACCCTGGCTAATTTCCAGTGTCTAGGTGAGACTGTCAGGGGTTGCTTTGCTGAGGGCAAGGGAGGATTTGATTGCTATTAGGAGAAGGGCTGGAGAGGGGTTATGATTAGCAGACAAGGACTGTAGCTTGCTAATGTTATGTTTTAGTCACTAGAAAATGTGTTATTTTTGTTTTGTTTGTAACCATCCCTGTCTCTCTTTTTCTCTTGCTTGGTATAACAAATCTGTTGTTTATTAATAAACTTATTTATGTTTTATTATAAATTCGTCCCAGTGCTGTTAAATAAGGCATTCATCCTCAGTTGAACCAGCAGGCTGGTGTGTATTCTGTCTCTTTGGAGACAATGGACCTAACTAATTTCTGAGTGTGTCCTGTCACAGGGACTGGACATTGCAGAGAGATGTCTCTGGGGAACTTGGAAATTGGGGTTTACTGCATTTTACCTGAAAGGTAAGGTTTAGACTGGAAAATTCTTCAGGAGTTTGTTGGTGAGGCCGACCGACTGGTGTGGCAAGGAGCTGTCACAGTTTAAGCTCTGCCAAAGCTCTCACCTGCTGAGGCAGAGGGATAACGGGTTTACGGTTCTGGGCACCTCGAGAATGCATCACAGAACCCCGTTAGTCCAACTGGCTGGTTCTCCGCATTGGAGTTAATCTTACCCTGTGAAATGAAGAAAAAGTACAATTTCAAAATATATACACATTTGTTTTTAAAGTTAAATAATGACACTGCACATTTTTTCTTACAAACATATAAATTATTTTATTTACAAAGCCATGTTACAAAAAAAATAAAATAAAGCAAAAAACAAAAAATACAATCGCTCACTAGAGAATATCTCCAGGCCCGGTGTTGAACCATGGCAGTATCAATCAGATACATGTTTGTTCTGTTTTTCCTTTTTTAAAACTGTAAGCCATAGAATTTACTATTTACACCTACTTTAGACAATTATTCTGCTTACAATTATCACAAGCATGGAATGAATTCTATTTGATACTGCTAACACAGAAAGGTGCAGGACAAAGAATGAAAATACTTAGTGTTACAAAATATGGACTGTAGAAAAGAAATTGACTGTACAAGTATGGCATTATTTTTTTTAGAATGATTGGACATGCTTTCTTCAAAAGTTTTCTGGAAAAATTTCTAAAATCTGAAGTAGGAAAGCACAATATAGCAGGTGCAAATTCATTTCTGTGCAACAACAGTTATTCAATATACCCCATGACTGACCAGCTATGCAAAACCCACAGAGTTTTGTTAAAGTGCCATGGGTCAACAGCATAACAAAATATAAGGTGTAAATAGAAAAATTTCATTTTTTTTCTTTTTTTAAAACAATAGATCACTGAGAATCAGCAATAATAGAATATGCTGTATAAACTATTCTCTACAAAGGTTGATCAGCACTATTTACAATTGTTACATCAATACAAAAGAAGGCATACAAGTTATCCAAGTCGCTTTTTTTATTTTTTTTTTATGGCTAACGGGCCTATGCATTGCGTATGTGTAACAACCAAAGCTTCTGAGCCTAGATTGCTGGAAACAAATCACAAGATCTTCAGGCAAATGAGGGAGAAAAAGAACTGCGAGTGAATGCTACACTAATGATGCATTATAGGCTGGTCCAGTTTATATCCATTTTTAAAAAGGTTTATTTCCATTTCACTTTTCAGGCTGAAGATTTTAATACATATAAAACCAAATAATGCTTCTTTAATGAAGGGAGAAATACCATGGGTTTTCACTTGATACTTAGCTTTCACCAAATGCTGTCAGGCCTAAGCCAGTTGAAAACAAATTTAAGCAGCATTCAAAGGTTAGACTCCATGTTCCAACTTTCCAATTAAAAGATGCATGTAAAGAGCTAAACATTCTTAAAACTACTGAATTACTCCTTCAGTCACTGACAAGCATTATTTCTCAGAAGCAGCCACTGAATCCCACAAGCACTGTTTTTCCTCTGGAAGCAGAGGGACACCTCATCAATTACAGAGGGTAACTTTGTTACTAAGATTTTTAAATTCCTGCAGTTTTACAACTCAAAATAAATTAAAAAACAAACATAGTTCTGCTTCTAAAACTGAACAAGACAAAAATTGTGCAAAAATAACAAAGATATGTACACATTTTTCAGTCTAAAGAAATGTTCAATAAAAACATAATTCAAAGAACATTTTAAAAATATAAACATTGTTTAAACTTTCCTACATTTCATACTGTTTCTGAAACTATTCCAGTCAGCTAGCTCCGAAATACAGTAAAACATAAATTATTACAAAATTAACACTATAAAAAATTACTTTAAGAATATCTTCTAAACTTTTTTCAAAGGGGCTAGCCTCGTTTACAATTCCTTAAACATTTTATAATTCTTAAAATCTGCCTTCTTTTTTTAAAAAAGAAAAAAGTAATCTCCTTACTATCTGCAGTCTCTCCTTCCCCCAAAATGTAAATAAACCAGCATGTAAGTGCACTTTTAACACTGTAGAAATAAAAATTAACTCCTCTGTACTAATGTTCCAGTACCTGGTATCAATTTTCTGATTATAAAATCTAAATTTTATATAAAAAAATCAGTAATCCTATAAGAAACACTGTCAGTGCAATTCTATTGATGCAAACCAATTTGTTCAACTCCTGTCCTTGCAAACCCAAATCGTTTAATGAAGCAAACCAGTCGTATGATCTCAGGGGTCACAACTCCCACCACGATATGGGGAATTTTTATGTTGCGTTCCTACTAACTTTAGCAGGAGTTAGACGTGTAAATCCTCCATGTGTTGAATGGAGTACAGACTCCTTAAGAGCCTGATCCTGAGAGATGCTGAGCACTCAGAACTCCCAATGAAGTCAATGGGAGTTATGGGTGCTGAGTACACCCATCAAAATTAGTTCTTAAAGTTGCAATGCCCCAATTGTTACAAACTGCTGAGAAATGCACTAGGTAATATTTTTTTTATCCATAAGACAAGCATAAATCCAGAGACTACTGTAGTTTGTAATTAATGACAACAATTTTAGGGGACAATTTAAAATCCAAGCCATGAATTAGATTATTTTGGAATGTCCACTGTTGCAAGAAACAAAGGGAGCAAAGCAACATTAACAGCTTGAGAAGGCATGAAACAGAACAAAGCAGAATGCACAGATCAGTGACAAATACAAGTGATAAAGTAAACAATCTACTATTATAGCAGTTTTCTGTAAATTTCGTTTAGAACCACAAACTGATAAAAGGTTAAATCCACCTGCAGGATACAGAAAATAAAAACTCTGTGGTGTAGGGTTGCTGAGAGCTAGAGATTATAGGCTGCTTCCTTTTCCTTGCTATGGAAGAGTCCTTATCCTACCAGTCCGATTTGATGTTTTCTAAAAGAGAAACCAGAGCCAGTTTCAAAATCATGAAACATTTCCCAGTACATGCGCTTGTTCATTCAGTACTGTAACAACTTTAATAATGCACCTGCAAAGGCTAGAAAAGGAATTTGTTTTTCTTAAATCTCATAACAAATAAAGTTTAATCCCTTTTGAGAAATACATTCTCTTTTTCTAAGAAATAAATAAACTCATTACATTAGACTCCAATGAAAAGAAGCTGTATCAAATATGCTGTTTGTTTCTTGTTGAGATTGTGTGTAGGGCTTAAAAAAAGAGATTCAGTGATACACTGACTTAATGAACACAAGAATCAGGGCAAATGTGAAATAACAAACAGGAGGCAGTTCTAAAGAATCTTTTCCTTATATATCACATCTCCACTAGCCTGAGGTAGAAAAACTATTGTAATCCCAAATGACATACAATGCATTGTCACCTCTTACTACAGTGATCTGGTTATACGTATTTAAAAAACATAATACGAGGGCTTGAAATATTAAAACAGTCAGGTACCTACAAATATTACAAAGACAAAAAAAATGATTAATTATAAATCTAATGCAGGGATGGATGTTATGGCCAGTAATTCTGGGGAAGTCTGCTTTTAGTTCGCAGCTGACATCAACAGGTAAAAGACATTTTCATGTAAAGTCATCATTTTACCAGCTCCATTATGGTTTATTAAAAACCACACAGTGCAGGCTACTGTGACAATATCCCGACTGCTGCAACTTTCAGATCAGTTTATGTAACTGACAAAAATCTTACAAAAAGAGACATGGCCATGTAACATAAGCCTAATATTTGACTTCCAGAGCACTCTGTTGCCAATTCATATGATCAGTATTAACCCCAATCATTTAAAAACCCTGAGCAGGGCTGGCTCTACAGTTTTCGCCGCCCCAAGCAGTGTGCTGAATTGCCGCCGCGGGCAGTCCCTGCACCCTTAGGGCAGCAGGCGCGTTTCCGCGGTGGCGGGAATTCGGCGGAAGCTTCTATGTTTAGCTGAAGCCGCCCCGGACAGCTAAACATAGAAGCTGCTGCTGAATTGCTGCCCTAGGGGCACACAGACTGCCCCCGCCGCCCAGGGTGGCAATTCGGCACGCTGCTTGGGGGCAAAACAACAGGGACTGCCGCCCCTTGCAGAATGCCGCCCCAAGCACCAGCTTGGAATGCTGGTGCCTGGAGCCGGCCCTGACCCTGAGTCAGGCCCCATTAAATCATGAAATTTAAAAATAACAATATATTTTGGTTTTTTGCGTTTAGGGTTCATGTTTTCAAGCTTCAAATATTGCAATGCTTGATAAAACTGCAAGAGCTGGCCACAGTGCAATAGCTTCTGCTTATGTACGACTGCCACAAAATCAATGTTTTGTACTCTGGGCTTCTCACTGGTGGATCCAGTACAGCAGTTAACTAACAAGCCTTATTCCTGGGGTTGTGTATAGATGATGCAGCTGAAAGAACAAAACAGGAACTGCCCCTTAAATCAACCAAACATCTGTATTACGCCTTGTAACAGCTTTCACCCCGACTGCTGTTGGTATTTGGATGTCATTCTCTCAAAACAAAAAGCCAGTGTGCAAGGAGCGATTTTCCAATGCATTTGTTTATTAATAGTACTTCTTCCTCCATGTACTTCCTCCTTTAAATCAGCAAGCAAGGAGGAATAAATTATTTTATTTTAGGTCATATTTTGGCAGTTCATCTCTAAATGATGGTGATTCAGATGATTGTCAATGGGGGAAAATGATGCAAGCCATCAGCATTAGGACTATCACTATTTCTGCTGTTTGTTTCTCTCCTCGTCTACATGGGGAAAATTGACCAGCATTGACTGTTTTGTGAGCGGCGTACTTATTCCTGAAGAAAGTCACTTCTATTTTGAAGTAGATTGTCCATATAAGGAATAGTTATGGGGGAATCTCTTATCATTCCCTGGGGACTTGATACAATGGGAAGGCTTGTGTGTTCCAATGACCCTGAGAGATAGCCTGGTGGGAGTTTAACTCCTGACAGGGCCGTCCAAGCTGGACATGTCAAAGGGTGGAGACCAAATGAAAAGCAGTCCACAAGTCCTCCAGGTTGAGCAACAGGCCAACAACCTGCCCTCTCAAACAAGCTGGGTTACAGAAACACAACAAGGTAGTCATTCTAGCAAACAGTAAGATAGACAGGGACAGCAAAGCATTGCTCATGCCCTGAGCGATATCTGATGGTGTGGGAAGGAGTCAGATTCAGAGTACCGCATAGACTCGTTCATAAGCCGAATATTTTTGGTAAAAAAGTGACACAGCAAAGAGCGGGGGTCGGCTTATAAACCGGTCTACACCAAAATTTGATGATTTTAAACTCTATGTAATCACTGAATTGAATATCTAATACATTGTCATTTTGTTTACCTGGAGTGTCTGCAGGCATGTAGCCCCTCAGCTCCCTGTGGCTGCGGTTCCCCGTTCCCAGCCAATGCTGGGAGCTGAGGGGCTTCATGCCTGTGAATGCTCCAGGTAAACAAAATATTTCTCTGCCCTACTTCTCTCTTCTGATTGCTACTTCATGAGCCTAGTCAGTTTCCGTTTGCAGTGAGTTTTATGTGTAAAGCACTGTTTCAGCTGCTGCTGGCTGGTGTTCCACCACATCAGGGACAACTGGCCAGGCAAACGACAAACTGATTGGGCAGTGGTGTGGGTGGCCAACAATATGCAGGAAACTCACCATTCACACACTCTTTGGGAGCAATAAACAGCTGCAAAAAGAATCTTAATGAGGGAGGAAAATCTAATAATTTATAAAAGGAGGATTAAATCTACAGAGGACAAAGCTTAAAAATATAATTTAATACATAAAATGATTCAAACATTACTTGACAGACTATCTGCTGTTGGACTACTGAAGTGAACTTTTGCTTAAGAACAACAACCACCCCAAAACTTACTTGTCTGTTGTGTACTGGGTTTGATGTACTTGAAGGACTGGATTGTGACAAAGCTACACTGTTATTTTTTCCAATCTGAAAGACATTAATTGAATAGTATTGAAAAGCACATTGTTGACAGATGCATGGGAAGCCTGTATTGGCCTTGTTTTCTTTCATGTTGAAAGCATGTTTTACATTTATTTAGAAAACAGAGGTAACTGCTACTGTCTACTGAAAAACAAGTTTCTTTAGATATAATCCTAGTGATCTCAGGGAACCTGTTAAAGGCAGACAAATGTAGTTACATTTCACACACATGTAGGAAACACTAACTGGAACAGTATGGGATGGAAAAACAACAAATCAGATGGACCCTCTGTCTAGCTCTGTAGTGACCCGACTTTGACTTGTGGACTACAGACTGATTTCAGACTGATGCACTGGGCTGCAGCTAATCTATTGCAGCACCTCAAGCTAGTGGACACATTGCAAAAGCCTCAAGCGCTGATCTTGAGAAGTCCTTTGGATTTCTAACCTCAAACTTTATTACATTTTGCTGTGTGTCATGGTCAACTTCCAGTACCTGTCCCTGTGAATCTGCAGCCCTAACAGCTGCAAATGGGAAGTGCTGCATTATACAGAGTTACCTCTAACTGTTGTGCAGGAGGACACTTATGACTATTTTAAATGGAGGAACCTACGTTGCATTCCCCTAGTTTAATGTTTATACCCTTAAACACTCTTTTGTTAGGTGTTGTCTAACAAACTCCTTTTATAGGCAAGGTTGCAGCTTTTACTGCTGTCTTTTGTATAGTTTATTCTACATATTAATCACCCTCTGTGTAAAGCAAGGTTTCCCAATGCCCCTTAAGTTCCTATCCTTGTTTTTAGCTTCAGTTTGCATCCTGAGTCTGTTACTTTCATAAATAGGTTTGTTGCATCCATTCCTTTATATTGTACCTTTCAGTATCTTAATCACTCTATGGACCCTTGCAATTGCTTCTTTTCTAGCTATTTCCCACAGATACATAGGTTGTCTCAATTGCACAGAGACCTCTCTATCATGTTTGTTGTTTCCTTCTACATGTTTATTTCCCTGTACTGAGGATCAAAGCCATAACACACAGGTTGATTCAGAGTAAATCCTTCCCTCTGCCAGCTGGTCAGAGGAAAAAGGGAAGAGAGTATTTTTCAATCAGACTGACATGGTCCTTCTATAGTGCACAGGAAGCCAGATCAATTTATTAGCCCAGTGGACGGGGAGTTTACATTGCATTTGAGGAGAGGGACACTTATATGCTTTCTTCTACACATGGAATATATAAGCTGTATGAGCCTGCCCACCTACCCAATGCTTCCTTCTGCCTCCATCTAGTGGGGCAGAGTTGTTTAATGGCAGGGCAGGTTTTTGCACAGAATATGTTAGAGTATTTGATTATAAAAAGCGCGACAGAAGAGGTATTAAATCTCTTCTCCATCCGCCCCATAACTGGGGATTCTGATCCATATTATTCCATGGCTTACAATACCTGGATTCAGAGGGCTGAGCTATGGACACAGCTTCACTATTCTATCCCTAGTGTGCTTTCTGTTTAACTCTGACCCCACTACTGATTTTCAAATGGTTTGAAAATGGTTTCAAATGTAGGGAAGTTGTATGTGTATGAGAGTATGAGGCAGACATAGCTAGGAGATGACAAACCTGATCCTTGTGGCCGCATGAGCTGTGTTTGGTGCAGGGGGACGATAGGGTAGGGCAGAAAGGTAGCCTCAAGCCACCTTTTTGTTCCCTCATATCCTGCGGCTGGCTAGGTCCTGGTTTGGACGCTGGCATAGCAGCGCAGGTGTTTTGGCATTGCTAGAGCACACCCTGCTCAGTCCACCCCGCCCTTCCCTGCCACACTCTTATGCTGGGCTTGGGAGACTGAGAACTGGTGGGATAGAGCCGGCTACATAGAATTACACCATTTGAAGTCTTTCCTATACAAAGAGTATCACCAGCTGCTTGATTAGGGCAGCACAAAGCCTCCAGAACCCAGTGCTGAGGATCTGATGCCAGGGGTGTAAATTTGCAGTGAGATCAATTTACTGGACCACAGAGTTTTTTTGAGAGCCAGTGCAACATAATGTACAGACATATATTTAGATAAAATTTAGTCAAAATATTGTTATAAAATTGTCCATTGCACATCCCAGGATTTGCCTGGATGCCAGCAGTTTCTCTATCTGTTAGGTTTTTCTGTACGGGCCCAGCAGTGCAGTGTACAGGCATTTATAACCACTCAGAACTGGGGAACATTGTCTTCTTAAGCCTCAGGAGCATTTTCTCTGAGGATGCAGGGATCACATATGCTTATCTTTGATTGGTACCAGTGGCTGACAAATATATTTGGAACAGGTAATTTACCAGATCAATGAATTTCATTGTCAGTCTCAATTTTATAATATTCATTGAGGAAGAAGCAAAGGTCTCTCTCCTGAGTGGAGTGAGACACACACTGAAGACCAGAGACTGTTACCTTGCTGCTCGTGGCAGAAGGGATATGAGAGGGCCTGGGGTTGGTCAGAGTTGGGTTGGGTTTTTACCAGCTTTGCGGCCTTTTTTCTTTTCCCCCAGGTCCTATCTTTTGTTGTTTGTCCACTCCACACACTTATCAGGGCTTGGCCTTTGTCCCAGTCCCACCTGTCCATGACATTGACCTTTCTCCTTGGGGCAGTTGACTCAATCTTGGTGCCTCTATGCACGTTATCCAAAACAAATTCTCTTTCACTCGTATCAGAGACAAGGCTGACGTATGGTAACAGACCTTCCCAGTCGTGCATGCAGATAACCAGTGCCTGACATCTACACTCACTGATGGAATAAACTAAGCTTCATGCACCGCTATTCCTCCGTTAGCCTTCTGTTTGTATACTGGGGCTGTCTTTGCCCTGGGTCCCGGAGCAATGTGCTATGTGGGTTGTTTACAGAGTACTCCAACTATGTAAACACTTTTCCTAGCCACTGAAGGCATCATCATGTCAAGCCCATAGCAAAGAGTTGTAGGATACTATCAGGAGAATGATATGAAAAATTCACTATAGCCAATTAAACTAGAGTCTGTTTAACTCCTTCTCCAGTTACAATGCTTTGAACTTAGATAGCCCTTTTCATTGGTAAGTCTCAAAGCTCTTTACAATGGTGGGTGATCATTTGACAGATGAGGAAACAGGCACTGAGAGGTGTGGTGACTTGCCCAAGGCCCTAGGGGGAGTCAGTGGCACATCTGGGAGTAGAACCCAGGCCTCTTGGCTCCCATTCATTTAATGATGAGAATGTGATAACACAGGAATCCCTCGGTATATAAACAGAACAGATTAACCACATGGGTTGCAGCAGCATTAGCTTCCTCACAAAGCTCTGCTGGTAGCGCCTAACTTTGATCTGGAGGGATTGCTTCCAAGGGTGGGAGGGTAATTCAGAGTCACAGCCCATCTGGTCCTTGGCACTCTATTGAGATGGGTAATAAAAAGGTTCCAATCATGGTGGTGCTTTCTTGGTGATGGGGACAACTTTACACAGGAATTAGAGTGAGGCCAGCTATCAATTTATTCTACTTATAAACTGGTCTATTTCACAGCCATCAAAAGGTAAAGCTTTCAGATACTGCCTCCCTCGCCTGGATTTGAGGTAGAGGTGAAAAGCTCCACACCCTATCACCAGTCACCTGAGCCCTTCAGTGCCATGCCCCTTGCTCTTTTATTATAAGGGGAGACATACAAAATGCCAACTCTGCATCAGGGAACAGCAGCAAGATTCCCAGTTGGACGAATCTGTTGTAGAATTCTAGAAACACAAATACTGTAAGAACCCAGCCTGTCAACATTCAACTCAGCATTAACCTGGCTTTGAACATTTCAGACAAAAGACTTCATCCCCCAGCTTTTTCAACACTCACACGTAAGGCTAATAAAGTTATTCAGTTGCTATACAGTAACTCCTCACTTAAAGTCGTCCCAGTTAACGTTGTTTTGTTGTTACGTTGCTGATCAACTAGGGAACATGCTTGCTTAAAGTTGTGCAAAGCTTCCTGCTAACATTGTTTGGCAGCTGCCTGCTTTATCCACTATTTGCAGGAAGAGCAGCCCACTGGACTAGCTGGTGGGGGCTTGGAACCAGGGTGGGCTGGCAGCCGCCCATCAGCTCCCTGCTCCCCTAAGTTCCCTGTGCGGCAGCAACCCAGCAGGCTTTCAATTGCCAGCAGTTCAGCTGTCCCTCCCCCCACTGCCATGTGCTGCTCCTGCCCTCTGCCTTGGAGCTTCTCCCAGAGACTCCTGCTTGCTGTGCAGGAGAGAGAATGGGGGGCGCTAATGTCAGGGTGTCCCCCTGTTCCCTGCTCCTGCACCTCGCTTACCCCTTCTTCATTACCAGGGTCAATCAATTTGATTTAAATCAAATCCACCCTGGTAATATCATCTATAGTCTGACTTTCCTTCCTTTTGAGATATTGAAAATTTCTTGTACCTAAGGCATCCTAGTATTTTTGGGGGCACATATTTGAAAGCACTGGCATGGAGATGGGATGGTAAGGCTGATATATATGGTGCTCCAATGACTGTCTGTGGATGAGGTTAAATCCAGGTCACCTGGACACAGCTAAATGACTAAGCCATGCGATCAACCACAACTGGAAAACAAAACGCCATTATTCCCTGCAAAGAAACAAAATTATCCATTGTCAAAAGCCAAAATAAATAATCTCTCAGTATGTTATGTAATTTTTTTTTCTCTATTGGTAGCAGGAGAGAGAAAATACATAATGGTGCCCTCCCTTGGGGCTCTTTACTCTGTCCAATACACCAGTCTGAGAGCCCTGTTCGTCCTCTTTTCCCATTTCTGTGCTGCTCCTATGTATGAAATGCCTTTCCCAAACCATCCTCTCTTCATTCACGTTCCCTTTAAAAAATCACTTCTGCAATGTCCATATGGAGGGAGAGTTTTCGTTTAAAACAAAACAAACAGCCACACACAAAGCTATCCCCACCTTTGGGTTCTGCAGTGTGTCCCGTCTGTTACAGCTTTTTCTCTTTTCTAGACCAGTGGTTTTCAACCTTTTTTTCACATGCAGACCCCTAAACGATTTCAAATGGAGGTGCGGACCCTTTGGAAATCTTAGACACAGCGGTCCACAGACCACAGATTGAAAACCACTGTTCTAGACTAAAACCCCTCAGGGCAGGGACCAGCTTTGTTTGTGTGCATTGCGTATCAATCATAAATCATAATACAGGGTTCATAGGTATGCATTTGGCCACAATTATTTATTCTCACACCTTAGACTTTTGCCCACATATGGTGCCATTTTCTCCCAGGATTTCAAAGCTCTATAATCAGTAGCAATTCTCCATCCTAGATGATTTAGATGGGGCATCCTAACCACCTTTATTTGATTCTTTTTATTTAGATATTTAAAAACTGCACTGAATTCAGTGCTCTGAGCACATGCACATTAAAACAAAAACCAACTGCTCAATGAAGGTGCTTTGGAAATTGTCTCATACACCTCGGCTCTGGCTACCAGAATGTTCAATGAAATACCCTCCTTGGAAGCTCTGCTGCTTTGCAGCCCTCTGGTGGAATCTGTACTACATAGTCTGTGGCAACGAAGCAAGTTCAAGGGGGAAACTGTGCTGTTAAACAGCCATGAATGGTGCACAGAACTGTGATTAAGATGAATTTATTTTACTTTGACTTAAGTTTTCCTACTTCTGATTGGGGAACAGCTTCAGAGATCCGGAGGTGGCTGTACCATTGTTTCAGTATAAGCAAAAAAGAGAAAAGCTTCTGACCACATGCCCCCTCCCCACTGAAAAATGTAAATACTACCATTTGACAGATGGCGAAGACACTGGCAGCTCACAGATCAGGCACAGAAGTTTGATGATTTGCCTAAGGTCATAAAGCAAATCAGTGACAGATCTGGCAGAAAACAGAGCCCAGCAACAGAACTTAGAAGGACTGACAATCAGTTATCTGTTCTAACAGACAAACTGTCCAGAATTTGTCACCCAATTAAAGTGGAAACGGAAAACCCCTGAACACTGCTATTTATAAAATAAATTATAATCAAAAGATGATACAGGTTATTGTGGAAATAAGTGCTAATTTCACAAATACCAGCTCAATGTATTAAACTAGCTATTGTAATTAAGTAGTGCATCACCATTTTTTCAATACCATGACCCCAGGTTACAACAGAAATAGCGTTGGGTTCCCACACTACCATCTATCCATAAAGAAAGAGAGGATGGCCATAACTCCTCCATCTCTCCCACAGCCTTGTTTGTGACCCCCTATGGTGAGAACTAGTCCATACCACACAGGGCTCAAATACGTTTCTTTTAAGCCCTTTTACTACTTTGTTTTCTGTAATAAGTGCACTGTGGATTGTTCCAATAGCCACAGTATTCCGTGAAAACTACTGTTCCTTCTCTTTTTTCAACGTATTGATCTGAATTATCCAGTCAGGATGTTTAAAGCATGTTTAAATGCTTTGTGTGTAACGCATACTATTTAAAAATTATTTCAATGTTAATAAAAACAAATAAAAGTGTTTTTAAAACAAATCCACATGTGAAGCAAACTTCCATTCTCCTGGTTCCAACTATGAAATAAGTCTATTTTTTTTAGCTTTATTGAGTTCACCAATCCAAAAGTTACTGTACTCCAGAATAAGAACTGTTGTCTAATAAAGGGGATCCTAATTAGCAGAACTGAGGTCATCATCAGTCTTTGAACAATTCATTTAGGAGCCAAACCTCTAAAAAGGGAGTGAACAAGTAGTACTGCTCAAAAGGGGAAAACGAGTTTGGTTTAGGTCTGGAATCAAAGACGATGAGAGCACAAAACAGCCACTGAACCCATGGGAGTGACTGGTACTCTCCGCCTTTCAGGAGCAGGCCTTTATTTTGCATATGTTTATGAAAAACAAAATAGCACTCCAAAAGCAAAACATCTGTATATAAAGAAACCAAATCATATGAGCTGTGCAGTGATGAGCTATACTGAGATAGATTACATATTGAATTTGCACACACTGTACCAAGCCATGAACGAAGAGCAGGAATTAACTTCTGAAAGTTCTTCCCCATCCTTCCCCCTCAACTTGATTTCTAAAACATAACTGGCTAGTTGTATAGTTGCATTAAGACTGTATAACTTGTAAAACAAAAAATATTTGAATTAAGTATCACAAAGGTGTTTTGCACACTTGAACCTCCCTTCTACACCGGGTTCAAAACAAATGCAAAAACATTTTTGCAGCAGCCTAAACAGTAAGTTAGAAGATGAAAAACAGAGTCTGAAACCATTGTAAAACCAGTTCCCCAACAATTCAGTACATTTCAAATAAGGCAAACAAGACCTGCAGAAAAGTAACTGGAAGAATCCCTTACCTGCCGAGAGAGCGAGCTGGTTGGAGGATCTGGCACTGTAGAAACAAGGTTGGCAGTGCTCTTTTTGTGAACACTATTCATATCAGGCATTTTAGTGATTTTACAGGCTTTGCTACTAGTACTAGAGTTTTTACGTTTTTTTCCTTCTGATTTGTCAAAAGAAAGGGGTAGAGAAGACACTGCATTATGTGCTGCCAGGGAATGGTCCCCTGAATGGTGCACAAAGGAGGATACAGGCAAATTAGAGGAGTCAATACTGCTTACTACCATGCTCATGTGTTTTACTGAGTCAGTTG
Source organism: Chelonoidis abingdonii (assembly GCF_003597395.2). Taxonomy (NCBI): domain Eukaryota; kingdom Metazoa; phylum Chordata; order Testudines; family Testudinidae; genus Chelonoidis; species Chelonoidis abingdonii. The sequence goes on from NC_133769.1 coordinate 28,727,355, forward strand.
AGCTACTTGCTAATGAAGTCCGTCCTGAGGGCTCCGATTTGGCACTGAGTGGGCTTGTTCCATTGTTTGTATTGTGCACAGACAGACTGTTATAGGAAGATGTAGCCTGATAGGAGTTCAAAGTTGAACTTGAGTTCAGGACACAGTTCTTTTTGTGGGACCCTGAAAATGAAGACGAGGAGGATGTTTGCAAAGATAATGAAGAGGAAGAAGACTGTGACTTTTTCTTTTTGTTACTTGAAGATTCATTGCTACGAGACGACAGGTCTTTGACTTTTGAGGATTTGCTGGTTTTTGTTTTGGATGGCTTGTGGGATGGGGAAGGGATGACTGCTGGCACTGGTGACACGGCTGATGGCGCCTTAAAAGTTGAGTCCATGATACTTAAACTTGCGGCCACATGAGGAAAAGTTGTAGTGTGTGACACAATGGAATTTGTATCCGATGCTGTCACAAAGGCTGTGTTTGATAACATGGCTGATGTCATTATGTAAGAAGAAGTGATTCTTGAGCTGATGGGTGTTGAAGGAATATACACTGCATTGGGGTTGCTGAAAGGCTGTAAAACCGATGCCGGAAAAGGGGTGGTGATATGTGCTGCTGGAGAAGGCATGGGGCTATCTACCGCAGGAGGGATTTTCCTAAATATGAAAAAGAAAAACATTGAGGTTCAGATTTTTTATTTTTCATTCAATCTGATAGGTTCAATTTGAGCAATCCAGATAGGAACAATTTTTCTGGACAAACCAAACTATGAAAAAAAGCAAACCAAAGACATTCTAATTCTGAATACTATCCCTAGTGACCATGTACATTTTAACTCCAATACCACAGACTAATATTGCACATTTTGTGTCAGTTTAAAATGTCTATCTTTTTTAAACTCATAGTTCTAATGTTAGGTGCTTTGTGATTCAACCTAAAATAAATATGCACACACATTTTATGACTATAATAATTTCCTAAACATGGATCTTAAAATTATATTTTCCCAAAGCGTAGTCTCAAATCAGGAGTATTGATCTGATCCTGAAGAAAGTGGAGGAGTAATACACAGACCTGAGCAGAGAATTATGCTGTGTAAACTTCCCCAAACAACACTGCCAATGCCTCTTAATCCTGCCTGCAACACACCTGCTAATCTAGATCCAGGCTTGACTTCAGCAAAAAGTGCTAAGTGAAAATTCTGAGTTCAATGTTTCAATGAAATAATGTTATTCCAAACTTAATTTCCTGTTTCCTGCCCCACCTTACAAAATAACGCAGAGATACAAAAAACTCAATCAAATGACTCTCAACCTCTAACCATAATGTTTAAAAACATTACATTTGTTTTTCTTGAAAGTATCCAAAGGATGGATTAGTGGGACAATTCAACATTAACCTGAATTTACAGGTCAGATCAATGAGGGTGGGGAGCTCTTGCACTTGGCCGGTTTCTGAGTTGTGAATCACAAGATTAGCGCAATTAGAAAAGCATAGTCCATCACTCTGTCAGTGCAGGATTGTTCCCTATAGCCCATTTTAGGGCTGGCCAGATAGGATTAGTCAAATACCCATCTGATTAATTTCACTGATTTTTGTTGAATAACTTGTCAATTTTTTGTGATATTTTATCAGCTATTTAAGTGGCTGAATACTACTTGGAGAATATATTATTCAATAATTACCAGTGAAATTAGTTATCTATATTGAATTTTGTTTTCTATTCAGCCAACTCTAGCAAATATTTTATTGCTTTATCTAGTCTTACCTTAAGTGTCCCAAGAAATTGGGCTTCTGTCATTTCTTCTGGGAAACTATTACATGTCCTTTCCCTGACATTCAGCCTAAAGTTTAGCTTTCTTAATTTCACTCAATTTCTCCAAGTTACACTCCTTTGTATCAGCCTCTCAAATACAACTTTTTCGAGCCATGTTTACACCCTTCATGGATTAATAGACTCAGATCTCTATGGCCTCAGAATGGTCAATCAGACAAGTATACATAAAAACCCTCAATGGAGTATTTCCTTATAAAGTAGTTCCGATTTCCTAACTACTCTCATTGAACTTCTCTGAACTACATCCTATTTGCAGTATCTATCTGGAATTGAAGGGCCTAGCACTGAACACAATACTTATGTTAGAGAGGGGGATGGAATTATGCAGAGGCCTGGGAATGACGAATTAATGAGAACTAGGGCTGGGTCAACACTGGTGTGTGTGTGTGTGTGTGTGTGTGTGTGTGTTTTGAACTAAGATACGCAACTTCAGCTATGCTATTTGCGTAGCTGAAGTCGAAGTATCTTAGTTCAACTTATCTGGCCGTCCTCATGGTGGTGAGTCGACTGCCACAGCACCCATGTCAACTGCACTTACTCCTCCTGCCGAGGTGGAGTATGGGCGTCGATTAGCGGATCGATTTATCACGTCCAGAGGAGACGTGATAAATCGATCCCTGATATATCGAACACTACCCGCCGATCCGGCAGGTAGTATAGACGTACCCCTAGTCTCAACTCTGCTAATGACTTGCTATGTGACTGTGGACAAGTTGCTTAGCTTCCGTGTGCCTCGCTTTCTTCATCTGCAAAGTGGGGGTGCTAATTCTTACCCACCTTTGTGAGTTAGATGAAAAGTACTACATGAGTATTATTATTCTGGGGAACATATTCTCAGCACACTGCTTCACCTCACCCCTCATCTCTGCTGCATGATCCATAGCTATGGGACTGCAAAAGCATCAGTTCTAGAGTAGTGCTTTACAAATGCCCCTGCTTAGAGAGACTGTAATGCAGTCAGTTGGGGAAGATGAGAAAAGCTCAGTCTGGAAGAAGGAGAGGATAAGAAAGGAATACAATTAGGGACCAGCATCATGAACTTTTAATGTTATATGGTAAATAAAGTGCTGACAGAATTAACTGAAAAAAGAAATATTCAACATAGGTAGAGATTTCATAAAGAGGCTGAGCTAGTAGTTGGGTAAAACATTTAAGGTTAGATCCTGCTCTCATTGAAATCCAAGGCAAAACTCTCACCGACTTCAATGGGAGCAGGATGGTGCCTTTTAATATGTTTCACAGTACTGACAGAAGCAGTGATTTTTTTTTATACATTTCATGGTAGTCGCGATGCCAGTGACACACTCTCTCAGCCACCTGACTGCTGAATCTCCGGATGAACAAAATTAGTAGCTCACAAATCTTTTGAGCTTCTATTCTGGGGATCCACAGCTTTACCTTTGGGTGGCAAAAGTAATGGAACTATAGCTCTGAGCAGGAGGCTGGTATAATGAACTGCTACAGCTACTAATGGAAGATGAGAAACTTGTGCAGCAAACACCTGCTCTCTCTCAGCTATGCAAGAAACTAACCCCTGAGGCAACAAGCCCACTGTTTCCAAAAACTGTCTCCCAACACAACAGCCTTATTTTCTGTAGGGCACAAGGTTAGTCAGACAAGCCGAGCTTTAGTATTTCAATAGCAATATATTTAAATAAAATTAAAACTGGTTTATCTAATAACTGCTATATAAGGCCTAAAACAGCTCTGATATATGGAGTGACATGAAACATTACAGAGTAATGTAGTTATACTGGATGGAGTATGCACATTGTGCAGTACAATCCCACAGTCACATCTTCAAGTCCCATCCACTGTTTTGACATTGTTTTCTAAATTCTTAAATGTTAGTAATGCTGGCTATTTTCAATGCATCTGTGCAACTCATGCCATGTGCAGTGCTTAGGACACTGTTGCAAAATATAATGGTGAAATATGTTTAATAGGGCATTGCAAATGGACATGTTAAGACCTCAGTGCCAATGAGCCTCATAAAACCTGTGTGCTGCCAGGAATACCTCATGTTATGAAATCTTGACACACTGTATCAAGTGCTCACTGTCTAGTCTCCTCCATGGTTGTCACAGATATATAGTTTTCCTTCCAGTTTTGAGGGGAAAGAATGAACATCATGCAAAGTTGACACCAATGATGCTCTGCAGATTGGTCAACAAAGATGTGCTGCTAGCCAAGCAGCATCGGAGAGAAGGACTGGGCTGTTATCCATATTTTTGTTCAGTAAAAGAATGACCATAGTGAGTCAGACCAAAGGTCCATCTTGCCCAGTATTCTGTCTTCCAACAGTGGCCAATGCCAGGCACACCAGAGGAAATGAACAGAACAAGTGATCCATCCCGTTGCCCACTCCCAGTTTCTGGCAAACAACAAGGAAGTGGAGAGTCCTGCACTTAGGATGGAAGAATCCCATGTACCGCTACAGGCTGGGGACTGACTGGCTAAGCGGCAGTCTGCAGAAAAGGATCTGGGGATTACAGTGGATGAGAAACTGGATGAGAGTCAAAGTGTGCCCTTGTTGCCAAGAAGGCTAACGGCATATTGGGCTGCATTAGCAGGAGCATTGCCAGCACACTGAGGGAAGTGATTATTCCCCTCTATTCAGCGCTGGGGAGGCCACATCTGGAGTGCTGCATCCAGTTTTGGCCTCCCCACTACAGAAAGGATGTGGACAAATTGGAGAGAGTCCAGCGGAGGGAAACAAGAATGATTAATGGGCTGGGGCATATGATAATTCAATGCTTTCTTTCCATTATGCCACTCCCCCACCAAGAAGCCTGTTTTGTCTTTCCGATATATTTGTAACCCTGTGATTACTGTGTCCCAATGTGATTATCCTTATTCCACAAGTTTCTGTTGATGCTATTATATAAGATCCTCATTAATAAGAGGCTTCTAGTTCACCAATCTTATTATGTAGACTTCTAGCATAGGTATATAAGCACTTTAAAAACTTGTTCAAATTTTTAGCTGTCTGCCATTACATGATGTAATTGAATGGACTTTTTCATTTGCCTTTTACTCACATTATACTATTGCGTGTGTGTGTGTGTATATACACACAACAGACACTTGCAACAACACAAATTATATTTTAAAAAGTCAGCTCTAGACAGAGAAAAACATCAAACCTTCCTTTCGCTGATGATATAATGAAATATGTTGACCTTTTCAGCTGTGTTGTCAGGGTATTTAGGCAGTATGGAGAAAAACGCTGTGGTTTCAATGGAGTTCAAAGATACGAGCATTCAATCCACCAATACATTGCCTCAGGGTATTTTTAAATCACACCACCACCACCACCTCCAAGTATAGCCAAAGAAAAAGATCTTTTTACACAGGCCTCTCCTCAAGTGAAGCCAGGGCAAAAAAACAGGTAAAGAAAGCCATGTTGGTAGATAATAAATCTATATAATTGCATGAAGCAGACACAAATTTTGGAAAAATGGGTTCTACAACAAAATGACACATAAGCAGTTAGAAGGCTAAGAGAACTACCCTACCCTAGAGGTACAGAGGGACAAGTAACCTAGATGTTTACACATCTGTTTAGATTATCAGTAGCCACCAAGTAGAAATCTGCTTCGGAACTGTGACAAAAAAATTATTCTGTTGTGCTGCAAGCTCCTAAAGGCTAGCTGTATTTCTTGAGTACAAAGAACAAAATTGTATTCATGTAACTGACACTACCTAGGTAACTTGAAAAAAAAAAGTTTAATAGAAGTGGTAAATTTAGAAGACTGTAAGCATTAACTATTATAAAATAATAAAACAATCACATGGTGCAAAATTCTCACTTACTTCCACATCTGTGAATTCAAGTGTTTTTCTACCATGGAGTTTAGTGCGAATCGAAAATGGTCCCATCTTCTGTCAAATACATAGTATCCTCTTCCCATTAAGCGACTGCTAAATGAACAGAACTGAAAGAAAAGAAATTGCAATGTTGCTAATAGACTAATAAATTAGTACAAAATGTATAGAGAAAATAATTAATATATATATATATACACACACACACACACACACGTACTTGCACCACAGAAATATATATTTTTAAAAGTCAGCTATAGACAGAAGAAAATACCACCAGTTACTTTCCTGCATGATATGCGAAATATATTTAACATTTCAGCTTGTTGTCTGGGGTATTTTATACATCCGCTAAAAACTCACTTGTGTGTGTTAAGGGCTTGAGTCTAATCTCAGAGTCATACTTTCTCTTTCATATATCATGTAAATCCTGACCTGATATGTTAGCAAAGTAATTCCTGCTAATACTGTAATTGCCTCAATCAGCTATACCATTCAATGTATGTTAAATAGCACAGTTCATTAAGCAAGAATAAAAATCTTCCTAAAAGAAAGAAATGAAAAGCACTGTACCACTGTCCTTAATAAACTGCTTCACAAAGGACTGAATAGATGACACTTCAGGAAGAAAAGAAAAAGCATTGCCACCAGTAAATCCTGTACAGAAGAGTGCACTACTCTCCATTCTCCTGGCTGCACATGCATTGACTAGTGGGTACTATCTCCCTGTGGGAATTCTACAGCAGACTCTTGAAAGGGTGTATTTGCACCACAACCTCTAGAGACTTTTGGGGATACATTTAAAAACCACTGAAAGGGCATCACTGAAAGCTTTCCAGGCTTTTGGGTTGTCTGCTTTCTTTTTGGTCACCATTCCAGATCCTTAATGTGGAGTAGATTCCTCTTAGAAGTCAACATCAGAAAACAATAGAACCACCTTTCTAGCCTCGTGATACACATATCTCTGTATTCATCTTTATTTAACTTAGCCCTCATTCCTGCTCCTAATTCCAACAGCCAATATCCTAGGAACACTATTACTACATACAATTATCTAGTTTTTTCTGTCTTTCTGTTTCAACACACTCCAAACTTGTCCAGTACCATGCTGTGGCCCCAGTGATATATGTTCAGGACAGTCTTGTAACTCTCACTCTCTGCCAGCGCAGCCCCCCTGCAACATAGCAATTACACATCTGGAAGAAGATGGAAGACACATCCCTCTCAGACTGCAGCAGGCCAGTGGCTGCCCATCCTAATAAAAAGTAATATTTTGTACTGGTTGTTAAAGAGAGGGTAAAAAGAACACAAAAGTGGTGGAAAGTATCAGAGGAGTAGCCGTGTTAGTCTGGATCTGTAAAAGCAGCAAAGAATCCTGTGGCACCTTATAGACTAACAGACGTTTTGGAGCATGAGCTTTCGTGGGTGAATATCCACTTCGTCAGATGCATGTAGTGGAAATTTCCAGGGGCAAGTATATATATACTTGCCTGCATATATATACCTGCCCCTGGAAATTTCCACTACATGCATCTGACGAAGTGGGTATTCACCCACGAAAGCTCGTACTCCAAAACGTCTGTTAGTCTGTAAGGTGCCACAGGATTCTTTGCTGCTTTTACAAAAGTGGTGGAGTAAAACCAGATTACACCGCCTCTCAGATCATAGCTGTTATTATGATTACATGGATTGAGGTGACTGCTTGAAACCCCAGAATCAATGAACAGGTCACTGTGTGAGCAAACAAAGATTATTTCACATGAAACAACACATTATATTTATTAAGCATATGTGGAAGGGAAGAGAGGAGGGAGGTTACTGTGCATCCCTGATGAACCTTGAACATTCCTTCATTTCTCCAGTTATACTTAACTTACCCTAAGATTGCATACTGCAGCTACTGTTATTTTGGATGAAGATGGCTGTATTGAAATACAGTGACATAATTACAACACTAGCTGCATCTCTCTTCCTTTTCTGATCTCTCTCAGAGTATCCACTCACGGTGCTACACCTTGTGCTTTTACCTACCCTGGGGTGGAATTTTGCAATTTGCCCCATCCTAGACCAGGCCCATGCTATAGTAACCAGTGTATCAACCCAGCAAGTCTTACTAAGTTCAGGCACTTGTGGTTCTTCCCTTTGGGAGTCTGTGGCCAGTGATATACAAGATAAAATCAAAGTTCTGTTTATTTTAGGAGAAGGAACAAAGCTTTCAGATAAAAAAAGATTTTAAATCAACAATCTACACGTCTGTCTTACCAAAAGTCTCACCATCCCCTGGGATGGTTAGAGTTAGGCAGGCCTATCTTCTTCTGACACTCCAGGAGATCCCTGTGTCTCATACTGGTTCCCCCAAATGCCCACTACCTCTCTCTTAAGAGAGGGTTCCTTTTAAATCCTGTTACAGTTCTTTTGTTATTCCGAATGTGTGTGTGACACTGCACCCCATATTCTTCGCAGTGATATTATGATGATATAATTACGGCATAATTATGATGCATTTTGTACAAGACGGGGTCACGTGAGGTGTCATGGGAAAGTTATGCTTTGCTGAATATGATTATCCTATTTGTATGCATGTATCATTTTTGTATCTGAAGTTATGAATATTGATTATGTATCTGTATTTCAAATGTAATTGCACCTGAGTGACGCGCACGAGGCAAGATGCTTTCAATCTAGATATCTGGCTGGGAACGGTCTATTCAGGGTAATGACTCATTAGGGAAAACAATATGCTTTAGGAGAAACTTCTCTCTCATCTGGTGAGCCTTCCTGAGAACACTCCAGAGACATGTAAGTAAAGGCTTCTATAACTTGTAAGGGCCTTGTCTCTGGACTCCATTTTGGATACCGGTGTTTTCCAACAAACTGAGGTTTGGGACAAAGGGTCCCCACCACACGCTAAAACTATATAAGGCAGGGAGTGACATCATCAGGTTTTCTTTACTTCCCACACAAGACGACTCTTGGAAACACCGGAGGAACAAAGATTGAACTGGGGGAAGTGCTGGACCCAGGCTAATGGGATTTCTAGCCTGTGTATGAAAACCTGGGGATTCCAAGCTGTAAAGCAAGTGCAGCTTGGGCCTTGAGAATTTGCAGCCTGCCTGTATCATCAGCCTGGGTGAGAATTTGCTAATTCATACCCTATCTTTCTAATATCTTAGACTTAATTTGCGTTTTTGTTTACTAGGTGATCTGCTTTGATCTGTTTGCTCTCACTTATAATCACTTAAATTCTATCTTTTGTAGTTAATAAACCTGGTTTTGCTTAATCTAAACCAGTATGTGGAGTGAAGTGTATGAGAAATAGTAGCTCAAGGCTGTTGCATATTCCTCTTCACACTGGTGTGTGTGTGAACTCTATGACCTTATGCTGTACAGTTTCCTGTGCGGTGCAAGACGATATAATTCTGGGTTTGTACTTCACTGGGGGGATCTTAGGCTGGGAAGCCAGTGGTTATTTTGGCTGTAGGCTCTCTATTGTTGGTTTATGCAGTGGCTGGTCGGAGAACCTGCATGTAACTGCAGCTGGGTGTGTCCCTACCTGTGTGAATGCTGGTGGAAATGTAAGACTGGGAGTACGTCTGCAGCTTGTCACAGCAGCACAGTGTGAGAGGGAACCCAGGCTGGTGAGTTAGAGGGCTCAGTGGTATCCCACTTCGAGGTTGCACCCCAGGTGTGGGGGGGGAGGAGGAGGAAGAACCCATCACATTGTGGTCCTTGAGCCTTCTGATCAAAACCAGTCCTGTAGGTTCTGCAGGAGACTGAGCCAGAGTTTTCAGAGCTGATGGTTCTGCCACTATCTCTTAACAACAAGTATTTCCTGAACAGTGGCTTATATTGAGCCACTCTTTTCTTTCTACCTGTTTTCCTACAGGCTGAGCTAAACCAATATATCCATATACTATGCATCCAATTAACCAGGCCAACATTCATTATTACAGAGTCACTGTCTCTTCACACTCATGAACGGTGTCCCTTTGGCACTCAGTGGGGCGGCTATTTGGTAACAATGCATTCAATATCCAGTGGTTCTTTCATACTTCTTTCATTGCATCCAAGCCCACACCAGTCCTCTACAAAAAGGCTGAGAAAACAATCCAACGTGGGTCTGCTGGTGACACTGCAGAGAATACTAAACAGACAGATACCCAATGTTTTATGGAGATTTCTTTATTGTACAATTTTACTGGTGACAAGAGCTTTCCTATAAGTTGTCTTATGTGTTGCTTCGTGCAACATGAAAAGGATAGTACTTAATGAAACGAGACATGGTATCTACCCCATCTGGGCTCCTATATAAACACCCATCAACTGCAGTATTCAAGTGCCAGTACCCAGACAATGGGTATAGTTTAACATTATGAATTCCTTAGCATAAGTTCAAATAGAATGATTCTGAGGAAGGGAGGGGCATGCTGGATGGAGATAGGAGAAATTTTTTCACAAGTTAGGGATACCATCTTCACTTATGAGTAGCTCCACTTCACTCTGCCTCTGGGTTAGGAGACCAACCAAAATTAATACACATTTTGGAGAGTTTATGCTACATCACACAGCTTGTTTATAGGACAACTAATTCTGTAGGTTTTTTTTTTTAAAAATGTAAAAGAATTTTAGCTTTTCTTTACTGTTCAGTGACTCTGAAATCACTTCTATGTCATCTGAGAAAGCGCCATCTGCAACTTTGGATAACTGACAGACACATAGTAGGATGCACCAAGCAAGCCATTGTAGTTTCTGGACATGATAATTACAGTAGGATAAATTCTAATGCTGGTATCCTTTAAAACACGGGGAAACAAAACATATAGATGGAGAGATATTTAAATTTAACTTGAAAATCGGTGTAAATATATGTCAATTTTTGGGGCATCTATATGCCTAGTCCAGGAGTAACAACACAGGTAAAATTCCCCATTTCTTCAATGGGAATTATGCACATTTAAATTTGAGGATTAGACTATGTTGCAGTCATCATACTGTTTCAGTGTATTACTGTGGTGTGATATATAAGCACATTCTCTTAATTGCGCAAATTGTATAGAAAATAAATTGATGAAAATTCCTAGTTGTCATTAATTTTCTTAGTGTGATAGCTTGATTGTTATGAGAGCTGTCTGCTCAGGAGTTCAAGAATTACCTGATTACTGCTTTCATTGTACTAGATAAACAAATACACTCTTCAGTTCTGGTGCCATATGGCTGCACTTATGAATAACAATAAAACTGAAAACCAGCAGAGGAGAAAGACAACAGGAGCTGCCAGACTGGCACACACTTGAGGCAGAGTATTTCCAGAGCAGATGGATTAAGCCTCACTCAGGAGAGGACACTCAATTTTCAGATGAACAAGGCAATGATATCAATGCACAAGCACATTCATATGAAAATAGTACTCCTGAAGTGTTATTCCTCCAAGGTGGACTACACATACTCAAGAATATAAAGCAGTTTAATCACTTGGTAGATTTTTTGTTACTATAAGATCTTCAAGGACATTAAGATGTTGTCATTTAACCTAAGACATTAGCTCTTCCCAAGATATAAAGGCTAACTGTCTCTCGTGCCAGTTTTACACAACTGTAACTCTATTCAATACATCAGAATTACTTCTGGATTATACTGAGGTCAATGAGAGGGAAATCTAGCCCTAAAAGTTTTTTTTTTTCCCTACAGCTGATCTTTTATTGTGCCCATAACCTTGTACTATTAATATGTCGTGTGCACTAACCTGTTTCTCCCCTCCTCCCCTATCCATCGTCTTCTATCAGAATCAGATGTATTTGTCTTATTTAGACTAAAAGCTTTAGAATGCAGGATCCTTATTTCTTACATGTCTGTAGAATGCCATACACACCAATGGCACAGTATAAACAACAACAGCAGCAATGCTGTAAAAAGACAGACATACCCCAAGAGGCCTCGGGTGGTGTCCAGAAAAATGACAGTCTAATTTCTCGGATTCTTCAGCTCCATCCACTTCTCCTTCATCACTGGACAGTCTACTAGCTAAATCTCCTCCCATGGAAGGTAGTGGCAGTTCCGGTACATAGCCACTGTGGTTTGAAGAACTGTTGCTGTTTACACTATTTGTAGATGATGGTCTAAGAAGAGAAAAAAGATTTACAGTCTCAGTGTTTGAAGAAGCTCCATTAACCAGCTTGCTAAAACCGCATTGTACAACAAAACATCTGTTCAAGCTCCAAAGTAAACGGCACAAGAAATGACAGTATAAGCAGCATAAAGATGATGTGGGGTAATTAAGAAGATTTTTTCAAAATTACATCACTTTCACAGTTCAGCCTTTCACAATTAAATTTATGTTGGATGAAGTTACATTTGGGGCTGACAAGGAGGGTCAGTTTAAGTGGTATGAAAGGCAAAGAAAGTATATTTGAATAAAAACAAAAATAAATGGGAAAGAAATTGAAAGGCTGACACATGAAACCATTACTCTGTTACTTGCCAAAAAACTAGGTATCCAGCTCTGCAATTTTATGTGCTATGAAATTCCTACCAGAAGAAGGTCAACTAGTTTAGTAAACGTAATAAAACGCCTGGCTTAGTTTATTTCCAGCCAGCTAAGTAAACCCAGATAGCTCTATATTGTAGGATTTTCTCAGTAGACAACTTTATCTGGCCTCTCTCTAAAACTCTATAAAAAAAATCAAGGCGGGACCATCCAGAATAGTGCAGGCTTTGTGCTAGCCACCCCGCGCCCACCCCCACAAACAATCCCCACCTCCAGTGCACGATAGGGCTTTTAGCAACAAATGTATATGCTTCAAAAGCAGCCTAGAAACAATTATTGGGGGAATTCAGTTATAGTCAGGGAAGACTTGTACCCTATGTGGCTAAGTGTGCTAGTCTGAAGGTAGAGGGAAACAAATGGTCTGTAATGGGTAGCCTGATTTTGTCACTTCTCTAGTCAAGTGAATTTACTGCTAAATTGTTTCTCCCTCAGTTTTGTGCTCTCTGATTCTGAGAAGTCACACATGCAACAATCCAGAGTCCAAATGTAGATTTAGAGAAACAACCATTCTAGCACATTTGTTGAGTGCTTACAATAAAAACATGCTGCTGCTAATATAGGCATGTTTTCAGTGCCTAACAGATTTTTCTCTAAAATTACATTGGAGTTGATGAGAATCTTAACATAATAGGAAGCAGCCCCCCTAAAATGTCACTAGTTGTAGCCAATCTGCCTCTGTTTCGTGGAAATTGCAGAATTGTTTATACCTCTAACTGCACTGAGGTTTACAATCTCATCTTCATCATCTGGACCCACGGAAAAGAAGCCCTTGATGAATTCCACCATGATTTCAACGATTTCCATCCCATCATCAACCTCAGCCTAGATCAATCCATGCAAGCGTCATTTCCTGGACACTACTGGGGACTGTTGCTAATAAGCGATGGTACACATAAAATACCACCCTATAATCCAGAAAACCTACTGACGACTATACTTACTTAACATGCCTCCAGCTCCAGAATCAGGACAAACCACATGATCCATTGGTCTACAGCTAAGATAGCAACCGGGCAGTTTGCTCCAATCCTCAGACAGAGACAACAACCTGCAAGATCTTATCAAGCATTTTAAAACTATAATACCCACCTGCTAAGTGAAAAAAAACAGATTGACAGAAACCAGACAAATACCCAGAAGTCATCCTACAAGACTTGGCCCACAAGAAAAACAGAACCACTACTGTCACCTTCAGCTCTCAACTAAAACTTTTCCAGCGCATCATCAAGATCTAACAAAACTATTCCTGAAAGATGATCCCTCACTCCACAGATCTGGAGACAGACCTGTCTCGCTTACAGACAATCCCCCACCTGAAGCAAATACCACCAAACCACACATCACTGAACAAAAACACTGACCCAGAGAATCTATCCTTGCAACAAAGTCCGATGCCAGCTCTGTCCACATATCTATTCAAGTGACATCATCATAGGACCTAATCACATCAGCCATGCCATCAGGGGCTTATTCACCTGCACATCTACCAATGTGATATATGCCATCATGTGCCAGCAATGTCCCTCTGCCATGTACATTGGCCAAGCCGGACAGTCTCTACGCAAAACAATAAACGGACACAAATCTGACATCAGGAATCATAACATTCAAAAACCAGTAGGAGAATACTTTAACCTGTTCGGTCACTCAATAACCAACCTGAGGGTGGCAATTTTGCCACAGAAAAGCTTCAGAAACAGACTCCAGTGAGAAACTGCTGACCTCGAATTGATATACAAATTAGATACAATCAGCTTAGGCTCGAATAGAGACTGGGAATGGCTGAGCCATTACAAACATTGACTATCTCCCCATGTAAGTATTCTCACACTTCTTAAACTGTCTGCACTGGGCTATCTTGATTATCACTTCAAAAGTTTCTTCTCTTACTTAATTGGCCTCTCAGAGTTGGTAAGACAACTCTCACCTTTTCATGCTCTCTGTATGTATATATATACACCTCTTCACTATATGTTCCATTGTATGCATCCAAAGAAGTGGGCTGTAGCCCACAAAAGCTTATGCTCAAACAAATTTATTAGTCTCTAAGGTGCCACAAGTACTCCTGTTCTTTTTGCTGATACAGACTAACATGGCTGCTACTCTAAAATAAATCTCAGACCGGTTATACACGTCACTGTAACGAGATCTAGGAAGGCTAATAGTCACTATGATGGTAAACGCAGGCACTGCAGCAGAATGGAGTACTTAATGGGTGGAACTACAAAGCGTAACTGGCAAGCTCGTCTTCCTTGCCTGTTGTTCTGACCGCTTCACCCTTCTGTTTGAAACCCTCCACTGGCTTTCACCACAGTAAGTGCAAGCCTTTAAGTCTCTTCACAACTTTGTCATTCCCTGCCTCTCTGCCCATTTCTTTGTATAGTCTACCCTCTCCACCAGTGATGCAGCCGCATCTGCCAGTTTGTCAGTCTCACCCAAACAACTACACACATTTTTCCATGCTCCTTGCCCTGAACTGAATTAGCCAATTATCGATGGCTTGAGGAGCTGACAGAAGCACCTGGCAATTACTTTATTCAGAATAATTTCTAAAGTGGCAAGTGCAGCTATGCATATAAAAACTGCATATCCTTGTTTGTACCTCTCTTCCTGCACCCTTTGTATGCCACTTGGTTATGCTCTTTGAGGCATGGACAGTATCTTTGTATGTGTTTGTACAATACCAAGTACACTAGGGGCCCAATCCTAACTGGGACCTCTCAGAAGAAGTGAAATATGAAATAATAAAAGCAGCATGGATCAATCTGACTTGACTGACCCCATCAACCCTATACAAAATTGGTGCTCCAGTTCAAAATATATACAGGTGACTGTCACTTGGCCTGCTGAGCTATATGATAGAAACTAGACCACATGGGGTGTTTACCAGAGCATCACTGGGCTTCAGCTGACCCAGTATACTATGCCAGAACTTCTGTGGAGGGGGTTCATCAGTTTCTTTAGAAGTTGGGCTTCCGTTCTAAGAAGGGTTGTTAGCCCTGGTGGTTGCAAAGAAAACCTGAATAAGAAATGATGAGCTACAGACAGATAGTCTGAAAGAACAGTGCTAATGGCCAGCTGCTGATCACTTTGTTTACACTGAAGTGCACCTTCCTGTACAAGCAGTCCCATTCAAGTGAACACGAATTATTAAATGGCACCTTCCTTCACAAACTTAACCAAGAGGCATGAATTGCCCTGATTCATTTAAATGAAATCACTCTAAAACCTATTCATGATATTTGTCTACTGATCATTTTAGCTGAAACATTCAGCTACTCTGCGACTGACAGCAGAGCTTTTGGAATAACCATTCTCCCCCACCCGAGTCAGAGCCCTGACTATTATACAGTGATTTAAGTACCGCTATTAGTGTTATCTATTTCCAGCTCCTGAGAAGAACCCTATATTAACAGTTTTATTATGGAATAATCCATATAAATATGACACAAATATAGCATTATCTGTACACAAGACACAGAGGGACATTTGAAGTTTCAGAATATCACATTCATACGTTTGAGAAGGCTGCTCACCTAGGAAGTACAGAATTGGGTGGTCTAGATTTTGCAGGAAATGTTACTTTAGGTTCTTGCCCAGAGTTCAGTGAAGATCCTGGCAAAGAATCCTGTGCTGGTGTGGGATGGCTCTGATGGGTTTCCCTTATAGACTGTGGATGCTCCTTGTCTTTTGCAACTTCTTTTTCCCTGGATCGAGCTTTGTGTTCAGCTAGAAGGATGTCAAACTGTTTTTTGCGACCTGGAACTGCTCGTCGATGGTTAAGTGAATGAGTCTAAAAATAGGGTGGTTAAAAAGAATGTGTATAAAATGTTTGTGAATGCTCTAAATTTCTGAAACACAATTCTAAGAAAAAAACTCCACTTAAAACAACTTTAGATATAGTCATGGCAATAAAAAGTTGCTATTCCACATTGCCCTGGATAAATTATTATTGTAGGAAAATGTCCAATTTATCTTAAAACTATCTTTAGGGGCAATTTTCATAATGGAAACTATCCATTTACTATTTCCAAGACAAATACTATCCCAATAGTATTACTAATATTCTATCTAGAGCATTGTGATTGCAGCCCTTAATCTACAATAAATAATTAGATCTGGTTGGACTGGCAAATGTATAAATATAAATAAGGGTAGATATTCAAGCACATTGCCCTGTTCCCCTTTACAGACCAACAGCATAGATATATGTGTGTCTTACACCGTTGTTTGAGTAATGTGAGTCTTTCAGCCATATAAGCAGATCTCAATTTATTTATAAGAAAATGAATTTCATCTTTACTACAAGGAGACTGTGTAATAGTGCAGTTGCACTTTAACCAAAAATCAGTGTTTAAAGCAATGCTATTGAGTGCATGTAAATAAATTGTAATGCCCTTTGCATCACAAATGATAAGGAAAACCTTCTTTGTTAAAAATATCAGTGGAATGATGTAGATGCTCTGATTCATCAAAGAAACAGAACAGAATTACTTTAGCAAGAATTACCTGTGGATAGTGTCTGAATACCATACCCATTGTCTGTAAGACAGGAGCAGGTATGACCTCTCAAATTACTGTGGTGGGATTTTAAACTACAACAAAGCATCTGATATTTTATCTTCTGAGAAAAGTACCTTGCAGGTGAGTGATCTTGTGCAAGGTTTCTTTGTTTCAGGATCCAGTACTCCACAGTGTTTATTTGGGTCAAATTCTCTTTCTGTTTGGGAAAAAAAAGAAAAGAAAAGATTGTCTCAAAAATACATGTTTTTAAATGGATGTGTCAATTAGGACTACTTCCTAGAAAATACATATTTTTTAAGGGGCTGCAGTAAGCTGTCCCTGGTTATTCACCCAAGTCCAATTTGAACCATCCTGACCTATACCAGCAAAGCATCTCTTGTACCACATGCATGGCTGAGACAATTCTGTTCTCTCCTTTCCCTGCACATGGCACCCATCAGTAAAAGCAGGATTTCACTTACAGAATTCAGAGAACTTGCTATTACACTAGGGAACGCTTCATTTGACAAAAGGTCTTTTGAGAGTAGCAGTTAAGGAGGTTGTGGTATATCTACACTATCCGCCGAATCAGCGTGTAGTGACCGATCTATCAGGGATCGATTTATCGTGTCTACTCTAGATGTGACAAATCGATCCCTGATTGCTCTCCCATCGACTCCTGTATTCCACTGCGGCGAGAGATGGAAGCAGAGTCAACGGGGATCGGCAGCAGCTGACCCCGTGCCATGAGGACGTGAGGTAAGTCTACCTAAGATACATCAACTTCAACTATTTTTGTAGCTGAAGTTGCGTATCTTAGATCGATCCCCTTCTCTCCCCCCAGTGTAGATCAGGCCTGTGTCATTATTGCATTCAGAGATATAGGCTAAAGAATGGTGCTTGATAGAAGTTATGAACACCTCGGGAATGGATGTTGTTCATAACTCTGAAATGTTCGTAATGCTGAACAAAACGTTATGGTTATTCTTTAATAGTTTACAACTGAACATTGACTTAATACAGCTTTGAAACTTTGCTATGCAGAAGAAAAATGTTGCTTTCCCTTTATTTTTGTAGTATTTTACGTTTAATGCAGTATTGTATTATGTATGCCTTTTTTTTTTTTATCTCTGCTGCTGCCTGATTGTGTATTTCCAGTTCCAAATGACGTGTGTGTTGACTGATCAGTTCGTAACTCTGAGGTTCTACTGTATAACTACCACTGTGGCCAGTAAGGCCAAAATTTTCCATATACAGCCATTGATTTTGGGTGTCTCAAGTCTCTGGGTGCCCAGCTTAAGACACCTACTGATTGTTTGCCGCAGCTCCCAGTTACTTCAACTGGGAGTAGCAGGTGAGCAGAACCTCTGAAGAATCAGGCCATAGATATCTCAAACTTTACACTAAAAATTTCAATCAGTCAAAATTACCAGCTAGATTTGAAAGCTTTGGCCTAAATCGGTCCCCTCTTCACCAGTTGTAAAAATGGGTTTAATAATTCTTATTTTCCCATTTCATAGGGGCATTGAGAAGCTTACTTAAAGTTTGTAATACATTTTGAAAAGAGAAAGAACTTACGTGAGTTCTAAATATTATTAACAATAGTAAACATCCATTGAGAGATTCGTTTTAGTATATTTAATGCTAACTGTACCTGATTTACATATTTTAACTACAATTTTTAATTTTGTATGTCTTACCCACAATTTATGTATAACATAGGTTTTAGTTTTATGCTACAGCACTGTAGCAGAAACCTGAACACATACTTAGTTTAAACTTCCCCCCCACTGTTTTGATAGATATAGGCATTGCTATTTGTATTCCTGTCAAGGCTGATTCCCCACTCTGGCACTTCGAGTGCAGAAGGTGGGGGCCTGCAAGGATTCTAAAAATTAATACTGGCCACTCCAGGCTTGTATTAAACTCCCAAGGTTACAGCTTTTCTCTGACCTTGGATGGGTAGATGCTTCCACCACCCAAGTGCAAAAAGAACCCAGGAAGGCACACTTGGGAATTCCTTCCTGTGGGGTACTCTCAAGCACTTTCACCCCTGCCTCGGGGGAAGAGCTGAGAAAGAAAACAAAGGGAATCAGCTGTTGCCACCAGCTAATTAAACAACATGCACAAACTTCTTAGGGACACAAAAATCCAATCCTGTCCTTAAAAAAGGTAAATTTTATTAAAAGCTATAAGAAAGAAAATACATCTGAATTTAGGCTTTTTTCTAGGTTTTTAAAGAAAACAATTAGAAGGATTAAGCATCAAGATAGCTTCTTGAGGTACAGCTTAAAGGTTACAAGCAAAACAAAAGCACCTGGGATTAGCACAGAGGAGTCCACAACTCATAAAGAAATAAAAGAGATAAACCTAATCGTGTCTTCCTAGACATTTCCTGACCTACTTACATATCTGGGATTTCAAACGAGAAGTTTCTACTCATTTTTTTCATACATGGCCCAAAGTTTTTTACAGCATTGCTGCTCTGTCCCCCTCTCTTCAGAGAACAACAAAGACAGACAAAGGGGGAGTTTTTTCCCAATTTTAAAAAGTTCTAGCCTTCCCATTGGTTCTTCTGGTCAGGTGCCCACTCCCTTCCTTTTACCTATGCAGGGAGACTTTTTAACCTTTTACAGGTAAATCAAGTAGAGAACAGCTACTCAGCGGTATTTCTATAGCTAACTGGCTGGCTGGGTCCATAAAAGGGAGCTACTGCCTCCCTTTTATTTATCAGAATTCCACTGTCACAGAAATAATGGAAAAAATAGCTCTATCATTTAACAATTCCCTCAACTCTATGTTTGTACAACTGTGCAGTTTTCTGAATGCCACTAGTAAATACTTCCAATCTATATAAAACCTTTAATTTAAGATCCAAAAATGCTTTACACACAGTAAATCTCAGCATCCCTGCTGAAATAGGGTATGAATTATTATTCCCGTTTTATAGATGGGTAAACCGAGGCACACAATGACGTCAGGGGTCTTGCTTGAGGACATACAGCATGTCAGTGGCAGAGCTGGGAGTAGAATCTGATTTCTGACTCCCATTACTTGCAATAGGAAGCAAGTATTGTCTACCTAGATGTACTAGTGACTGACAGATCTCAGTACTGAGTTATACATGTTTTTTAGAACTTAATAGTAAACAAAATGTTAAGTAAGTATTTGTGTTGTTGACCCCTGGATAAAGAGACATGGCAGAAAGAGGAGATAACAAGGCATTCCAAAGCAAGTGCATACCTCTGAAATGGTGGTCAGCACAATGACTACTGGAAAACTACAATGGCAATGAGATCTGTCCTGAATAGTAGATGCTGCTGTGGCTCTTTAAGCATAGCCGACACTAAAGGCCTTGTACAGTAAATAAGATGAAACTATAGAAATACTTAATACATCAAAATGTATGTTCACAGGCCAATTGTATGAGTCAATTATTTAAGTTATGCTGTTAAATGTATATAATGTGTTGTTCTAGGCTCATTTACATAATCTCCTCCTTTGCCCCCCCAAATTAAAACAAACTATACTGACAAGATTGTAACTAAAAAGAACCACAAGAGAAAGCTGGAGTGAATGGACAAGCCTTGCTATATGCCCTGAACACCCATAAGCTCAAACTGTAGGACCAACATGGAAGCAAATTCAACAACCACGAGTGCTCCACTAAAAACATTAGCCCTCCAGCCCGAGGAACACACAAAACTGGGAACTGTCAAAAAATCCTGACTAGTCAAAAACTACTAGGATAGAGTATGCGGAAAAAGGCAGTTCCCCACTACGGGACATTGATCCCTGAGAGACAGGTTGGCTACCTCACTCCCTGCTCAAACTTTGCCACAGGGAGGAGGGCAGCATCCCCGATCACCTCCAACAAGAATCGGCCTTCAGCCACAGAAAGAGCTTCAACCTCACTCAAGGATGTAGGGTAAAGAGAGAGGGCAGGGCTCTGAGAAGGAAGTAAAACTGATGTAAACCAGTTTAAGCCCATTGCCAGGACTGAAAACCACAAGCAGTTGGCTCCACTTCTGCAGCAAGAGACAGAGATTAACCTAAAAATTCCTCTGTCCACTTAGAGTGTAAAACAAGTATATTAAGTCCTGGGTATAGTCCAAAGAATCATTTACTAACCCTCAGATCTTGAGCTCAGCCTGTGCCAAATTGTGTATAATAATGGTCAGAAGCCAACTGTGTTGATGGACAACCTGTATAAAACATTTATACGTTCTCATAACTTATTTTACTTGCATCATTGTGATGAACAATCACAAACTGTATCATGGTGCTGCATCAATAAATGGGTCAGAGGAGGCAGGATTTAGTGGATTCTAGGTCTCGTAACAGAAAAGATCTTTAAAGAACAACCTAAAAACTATCAGTTTTGTGGCCCTGGCAATCAAGATATTCATGTGAAAAAGTAGCTTAACATCCACCAGAATGACAACAAGGTACTACGGCAGAGTCCTAACCTATTTGGAGATTTCCCCCACGCAAATTTTCATATATTGGCAGATATGGTGAACTGGCAACTTTGCTGAGTCAGTGCCAGTGTGGACCTGCCCGAGCACTACTATAACCCTAGTTAAGCAATATGAAAGAAGGCCCCATACTGTGATGACCTCTTCAGAATAATTATTCACTCTAATGACTGTTGCATATACAGCAAATATTTATAAATACAACATCAGTGTATACAACACCTACAGTCGTCTGTGGAGCAAGGCTGGTAGCTCGAAGACCGAGCCCATCAGCAGCGCTGGTCTTCACTGCAAGAGTTAGCTTGAATTAGCACACTTGAGTTACTCCACAGGAGCCAGCCTAGGTCAAGTGAGAGCAACCACACTGCAAAACAACACTCAAGGAACACAAAATGATCAGATTAGCAGATGAGTTGTGAGCTGCTGCATCCCCACTGCATTACTTGTTTGAGCATCAGCAGCACCGGAGCTTCAATCCAGTCCCCTTACAGGCCAGTAGCTCAAGCTTAAAGCACCACTTAACTTGAGCTAGAGATACGTGTGTTTGTCCTGTAGTCTACTTAGGGGCAAAACTCTACAGCTGGAACTAACTATGCAGTGAAGACAAGCTCCCATTGTCCAGGGAAGAGAGATCTAAACTGAATTTTGAACTTAAGCCGCTCAAAATTTTCATGTTTTCTTAAACCATTCTTTCCATTGGTATCTTAAACTGTTTTCTGGTAGAACACAGTGCCCTGTATTTGTTCATCGGAATTATAAATTAGATCCTATTAAATGAAACGTTAGGTTAAAAAGATAAATGAGTCATTTATGCTAAATACTTTCAGCTTTGTTGAATTTTGGTATGGTCAACTGCAAAATCTTAGGACAAAAGTTTTCCTATGTGCCACCTTTAACCAGTTAAGAAAGAAGACACTACACTAAATGCTTCAGCGCAATGGCACTGTTCCATACCCACCCCAGTCTTAGAAAACACACCTTGCACTGTTTTGGAGTCAAGCCATTCTAACAAGGCCATAATTCTAACTGCCAAATGTGAGAAAAAACACAAAACAATAGATATTCAGTCTACAAAAACCTGGGTATACTTTAAATTCAATTACAAATAATAGCATTCATGTTTATAAATTATTGTATAACTAATCAGTGGTGTCACAACACACATTTGGGAAACAGAATCAATTAACTTTCTGTCAAGCGCACAGCCTAAGCTAGATAGCACTGCCAATAGCAAAATTAGACTTTCAATTCACGCAACAGATTTCCTGCCCAAATCTCAGCATGCTGCCAATGGATGAATAGGCCCTGTGCAGCTTCTGATGCAGTAAACTTGATTCAGTTACTTTTGCTGGAAAATCTAACTCAGACATTTTGTTTTTCTTCATTCAGAACAAAAATGTATTTTCTGCTTTTGGCAGCAAATTCTCTGCCCGGAGTCCTGCAACTGGCTTATCTCAGCTCTGGGGAAAAATCCCTCCCCTCACCCCCAGCTGTAAAGTAGTGGGCACTTCGTAATTGCTACTGCACCCTTGAGCTACAGTTTCTTCTGTGATGCTTATCCTCTTGCTCCATCGGTGGATCTGCAAAGTGACAGATCAACAGGCCCATATTCTGCCTTCATAACCACAGATCCAAGGCTGTGCAGGTCATGACCACAGTTTGGGCAGCTTCCCCAAATCCTACCTCCTCCTCCCCATTAAGAGAAACCAGGCCCCAGTTTTGCTCTCTGTGTGTGTATGTGCACAAGTGCAGCCCTCTTCACTTGTGGTGGAAGAGGAAATGAGCGACAAGATTTACCTAGCTTCAGTGTCTCTCCCCTAAATCTGTGTAGTATTTCCTGATATTTAAGAAAAAATAAAAGCTTAAAAATTATTTTACAATGTGATAGGGTGAAGTCCCATCAGATTAGGGTGATGTTTGTATCATACTGCCTTCTTACCAAAATTAAAAACAGAATGTTGTACACAGCACATACTCTATGTTTTTGTCCCTTTTAAAGGTATAACAATGCAAAATTGTAACCATTTCCAGAGAGTAAGATTAACCACTGCATTGCACAGCTACACAACTAACACACTGGATCCACATAACAATACCCCTGAAAAGCCCATTCATTAGTACAGGCATGATGTTTAACATGAAAGACACTTACTGATGGCACATCCAATGGACATCTTGCAAGTGGCAGAAGTTACGTTTCTCAGTTGAACTAACCACATGTATATAATAAGAGTCCAAGAATGTCACCATGAGTCATTCTGAAGCCTAAAACATCTATTGAATCAGTGTAAAGCAATGGAAGCAGCTAGAAACATGGCTGAGAGCTCCTTTTGTTCAGATTATCACCAGGGTGAATCATCACTGGGTTTTGCAGTCTGCTACTGTCCAGTTTTTAAGTTCTCAGCCATTCTGACTTTACAAATTACACCCATGCAGTGTACAACTAGAGATGGCATGTATTTATGCTATTTCAAGAGTCCCAGACCATTGTGGTACCAGAAATAACTCCACCAATCACCACCCTTACTCTGTAGCTAATTTGCATGCACATTTTCATTGGCTGAATGAGGGAGACTGCATAGATTATGTGGCCCAATTGCCACACCATGTGCTCAACTGCCACTTGCACAAATCAACACCATTCACACAACACAACCAGCACACACAACTATTTCAAACTCATATAGGCAGCCTCTTGCCAGAGCATACACCTATTTTCCACCACTCAAATCCACACCTCTCCCAGCACAAACACAACATACATAAATTAACACAATCACTCACACAATGACAAAACCAGCACACACAGTAACCCCACTTTGAAGGCCTACAATATCTGTTGAGTCAGTATGAAGTGATGGGAACAGCTACAAGCAAGGTAGAGAGCTTTTTCTGTTTAGAATATCACCAGGTTCAATCATCACTGTGATTCACAGTCTGTTACTGTCCAATATTTAAGTTCTCAGACTTTTTTGGCTTTTTTACACACAACTTTATGAATTATAGCCATCTGGCAGCATGGGCCTTCAGCTACAAGATACACATGAATACCTGAGATTTGAGGCATTAAATTGGAGTGGCTTGAGAACAATACTAAATCTTGGTAAGTTGATCGTTACTATACTGGTCTGCAGCCAATTTGTTCAATATGGCTAAAAATAAATTAAAAAGGGGGAGCCTGCTGCCCTTTTATTGTACTGCGTTTATTCACTAGATAGTCTACACTTCATCTGCTGGCCAACTGAGGACAAATAGTTAAAAACCCAGATTAATTCTGAGCCAAAATGAACTAGTCTTTTGTAAAGGAAATATTTTATCTGTATGGCAAGGGCTTGCAGGCTAACTATTCATATGAAAAGCAGCATCTTAAAGTCAAACATAGCTACAGCATATTACTCCTCAGCTACAAAAATTATTAATGAAGAATGACGGACTATCTCAAAAGGCGCACTACATCATCACTCACCTGAAAGTCTTTTGTAAGGCTTGTTACTGCTTTTAGTGCCGTTTTGGTGTTTCTTGTCTATTGAAGGAGCTAGAATTCCTTTGCCGTTCAGAATCTTTTCTGGTGATGGTGACACTGACTTAGATGTCAAAGCAGATTTAACCAAAGTTGGAGCAGGTATGGTGGATGAAGAGGCTGAGGAGGAGGTGATGGTGGTAGTGGTTGCAGAATTCATTTTAACATTGGCACCATCTGCCTTCACTAGGTTAGGAATTTTCTCTAGACTGACTACAGGAACAGGAACACTGCAAAACCAAAGAAAGAGTCTTCAAGTTGTATTTTCTGTAACACAGGATTTACAGTTTGACTTACTTCTACATTTTATTATGAATTAGACACAGTTATATAAGAACTTCTGAATTAAGTCACATAATATCCTGGGACCAGACTGAAAATGAGATAACTTTGCAAAATGTAATATTTCATTCAATCAAGTATTTACATAAACGGCTATTTTTCAAAAGCATGGAAGCTTTGAGAACCAATTATATGGGTCAAGGTATGTATTTTTCCTTTTTACGATCCATTTTCCCCATTATTTATAATTCCTCTTTGGAATCTTGAAATTTAAAATTAGTCTTTTTATATAAAGATTTTATTCCTCCAATAATAGGCGCACACTTTTTTTTCTATACAGTGTTCATTATGATTGTAAACTTTGCTATTGGCAGTATTAACATTAATTAATAAATATTCATAAAACATTCTCTTGCTTAGAAGGGTCCCAAAAGGTTATATGCATTTTGGGGATTAGAGAGAAAAGTCACATTTTGAACCTGGCAACTTTAACAGTCTCCCTTTAAATATACTACAAACTCTAATGAGTTTAGCAGACCCTAAAATATATTTTAATACAATTTTAAGA
This sequence comes from Chelonoidis abingdonii, assembly GCF_003597395.2. Lineage (NCBI taxonomy): Eukaryota > Metazoa > Chordata > Testudines > Testudinidae > Chelonoidis > Chelonoidis abingdonii. Next base: position 28,752,900 of record NC_133769.1, read on the forward strand.
AGTAATAAAAAAACAATTAGCTTAATTTTTCCTTTCTAGAATAAGTTCAGCAATAATGAGCTCTGTATAATTTGACTTTTTAATAGTATATTTATGGCATTAACAAATGCAACATTCTCAATTCAATAGCAAGAGGTGAGCAAGATTGGATTTATTTTAGTTTGATAAAGAAATGTATTTTAATCCTAAAATGCTTTGACTTTACTGGCTGACATGCAAATGAGCAGACATGTAGTGAAGATGCACATTTCTTTGTCCATCCAACATCCACCCTCATATTACCTGCCAGTTTCCTGCCTCCAGCTCAGGCCCTCCCAGGAAAACCAGTCCAGATAGATAACATTCATGATAAAGAGGCACAGAGCTTTAAGCCCAGATCTTGTTAAAAGGCCATAATGAAAACATCTCCATTATTCCACTTCTTCCCCCACCCTCTTTGAGGCACTGCTCTTGTCAGACAGGGTGTGATCAACTACTTTTTCAGCAAATACACATCCAGATGGCACGCAAATTCTCTGGTGATGATCTCCGGGCATTGTTCCACACAGAGGATACAGACAGATTGTCCTTGAAATTCAAGAGCTGTTCCTAAATACAAATAGAAGGGGATATTTGTGTAGTAGACCGAATCTTCATCAGTAAGTACAAGTGTCATCTCTGCTGCTTTCTCAGGGCTTGGCTACACTGGAGAGTTGCAGCGCTGGGGATGGGGTTACAGCGCTGCAACTCACTCTGTGTCCACACTTGCAAAGCACAGCCAGCGCTGCAACTCCCTGGCTGCAGCGCTGGCTGTACACCTGGTCTGCTTGGGATGTAGCGATTCCAGCGCTGGTGATGCAGCGCTGCTCCTCAAGTGTGGCCACCAAAAGCGCTTTCATTGGTCTCCAGGGTATTAAGAGGTATCCCAGAATTCCTGTCCACAACAAACCAGAAGAATGGCAGAACTATGAGCTCCCCGAGCTCCCCGGAGCTACTTATCTAAAAAACAAACACAGCTGCTCTTTGCTCCAGCGAGCGAGGAGCGGAGGCAGGGGAATTGCTTTGGAATGTTCACAGCTGTTTGCTTGAGGAGAGAGGGCAGGGGGAGTCCGTGTTGAGCAGCTGCTTATGTGGTCTGAAGGCTATTTAGGAGTGCATAATTTGCATTTAGTGAATACGAGAAGGGTGGGGGAAGGGTCAAAACTTTAAAAATCGATTGCGGTAGCTCGCTGTGTATCTTACCAGTCCATTCCGCTGAAGGCAGGGAGCGGAACCGTGTCCGGGCTCTAAAATCCTCTCTGTCTCCAGCTCCTGTCCCCATCCACCACCCCCCGTTTTTTGAAGCCGTTTGCAGCACTTGAACGGCTGGGATAGCCTGCCCACATGCCACCACTCCTCCCAGGCTGCAATGCTGCAAATGTTTCGGCCCACTCGCAGCGCTGGTCGCTGTCGTGCGGCACACTGCCGCACTTTTCCTTACACCGCTGTCGGAGCCAGCCTGTTAATCCAGCGGCTGTACAATGTACGTGTAGCATTCCCTTCACTTCTGCTTGCTTGGCTAGAACTTAACAGCCTCCAGGTCAGACCATGGTCCCGTAGGGCCCATAAACCTCTCTTCCCAGTGGTGGTCTCAGAGGCAGGTCATTTACTGGTGTCATACCCTGTCATCCCTCCAGTCTTGGCAGTCAGAGGTGTAGGGACAGCCACAGTATGGGGTTGTGTATGTGACCATCTTTGGATAATAGCTAATGATGGACATGTCCTACATGACCTTATCTAATTATTTTTTGAACCCTGTTATACTTTTGGCCTTCACAACATCCCCCGGCAACAACTTTCACAGGTTAACTGTGCATTGTGTGAAGAATTACTTTCTTATGTTTGTTTTAAATCAGGTGCCTATTAATTTCATTGGATAACTCTTGGTTTGTGTGTTATGTGAAGGGGTAAATAACATTTCCTTATTCACTTTCTCTACACCATTCACATCTGTGTCATATTCCCCTCAGTTGTTTCTTTCCCAAGATGAACAGCCCCAGCTTTTTAAGCTCTGCTCACATGGAAGCTGTTCCATACCCCTAATCTTTTTTGCTGCCCTTCTCTGTACCGTCTCCAATTCTAATGCATCGTTTCTGAGAGGTGGTAAACAGAACTGCATGCACTATTCAAGGCATAGTCTTACCATGGATTTATATAGTGGCATTATGGTATTTTCTGTCTTATCTATCCCTTTCCTAATAGTTACTAATGTTTTGTTAGCTTTTTTGACTGCCACTGCACACTGAGCTGATGTTTTCCGAGAACTAACCTGATACCACTCAAGAAAAAGATCTTGGAGTCAACAGCTAATTTAGACCCTATCATTTTGTATGTATAGTTGGGATTATATTTTCCAATGTGCATTAATTTATATTTATCAACACTGAATTTCATCTGCCATTTTCTTGCCCAGTCACCCAGTTTTGTGAACCCTTTTGTTAACTCTTTGCAGTCAGTTTTGGACTTAACTATCTTGAATAATTTTGTATCATCTGCAAACTTTGCCACTTCACTGTGTGCCCCTTTTTCTGGATCATTTATGAATACGTTCATCAGCACTGGTCTCACTGCAGAGCCTTGGGGGACCCTGCTATTTACCTCTCTCCACTGTGAAAACTGACTGTCTATTCCTACCCCTTGTTTTCTACCTTTTAAACATAAGAGGACCTTCCCTCCTATACCATGACAGCTTACTTTGCTTAAGAGCCAGGGGTGTGGGGACCTTGTCAAAGGCTTTTCTGAAAATCGAAGTACACTATATCCACTGGATCACTCATGTCCATATACTTTTTCACCCCCTCAACGAATTCTAATAGATTGGTGAGGCATGATTTCCCTTTAGAAAAGCCATGTTGACTCTTCCATCAGATGCTGTGTTCATCTATATGTCTGATAATTCTGTTCTTTGCTGTGGTTTCAACCAATTTGCCTAATACTGAAGTTAGGCTTACTGGCCCTCTAATTGCCAGGACTGCCTTTGGAGAGTTTTACAAAAAAATCAGCATCACATTAGTTATTCACTAATGGATGCTAAAGGCTGAGCTAGCCTCTAATTTTAACCCCCAGGATAACCTAGAGCACCAGGCTACCCCGGACACACATACTTTTGATGAGTCAGAGTATAAGAAGTTGTTTAGTCTAATCATTGTCTTATAGACCTTTAAACTGTGTACATACTATAGATAAAAAGAAAATGCATTAACTGGATGGGTACAGTGCAAAGTTTCCCCATCACAGTTTTATTAAATGTTTCTTTTGAAGCACCAATCAAGTTTATTAACTAAGGACATTATCACTGCAAACATTTTATGAGAGCAGAGAATGTTTACAATTGCGCTGATTCCCAAAAATTTTATATTGTTAACCATGCATCTCCTACTGAATCAAGATAGAAACTGAAATATGCTAACATAATGTGTCTGTTAAGTGGAGTTTTTTTTTTGCCAGGAGCATAAGTTGCCAGTGCTCTGAGATGTGCAATGGCTACCTCCTGACTTTGAGTGAGTTCAAAATATTGGATTTTTTATACAAAGCACCAAGTGACTTAGAACTTACCTGTTTGAGAAACTGCCTCTTCCCATGCTGCATTGCTGCAGCCGGCAGAGGTGCCAGAGCTGGAGTTCACTTAGTTTGAAAGAGTAGCAGCTGCTGACAGGGTATTCTCTGTGAGGGGCCCTGAACTTTGGAACCTTGGTCCAAAATAGCCCAAAAGTCTATTGATCTTCAGGGCATGCTGCAAAACCTCTCCTTCTCCAGGCTTTTGAGGAAGGTGAGTGGAAAGCTGGAATGTGTGCCTGAAGGGCTGGGATCTGTGGCTGGAGCACGTCCACCTTCCCGCTCCCTGGTTTTGAAGAATTGGGAATTTTTATATTATCAGTGTGATTGTAGGTTTTAACATGGTAAAAGGACCCAGAGCCTTGAGATTTGTATAAATCATACACATATCAAACCAAAAAAGAATTGTGTAGCATAGCAATATCCAGACCTGGTATTACTTAGATGCAACAGTCAAAGAGGGTCAAATTCTGTGGTGGAAAAAATGGTTTTGTAAGTTGGTCAGAAAACGGGCAAAACTGTAGTTTAACTTGTACCCACTCTGCATTCAACAGGTATGCAAAACCAGTATAAGTTACAAGGTGATTGCACCAAAAGCAACAGAAGGGTGTAAGAAAAAGCATATCCCTTATACCTGCATTTCCTACCATAGTCTCATTTCTACATTGACATAGAATTTGGCTCTCTGTGTGTATTCCCTTCCCCGACCCCCTGAATTAATTCAGTGAAAAGATAAGACACCATTTATATAAAAATGACTTGTTGGAGAAAAGCTATAGTCTTCTTACAGATGATTGAACTACAGTAATTTATGAACACAGGAAATCACGGCCAATTCAACTCAGAGTCAAGTAGTTTTTATTATGTAAAAATAAAGCTGGGTAAGTTTTCAAGACACATTTTTACATAGATAAATTTAAAAACACTGATAAGCAATAAAAAGGGGGAAAAGTGTCCCCCAAAATAGATTCTCTATTTTAGTATTAAAGATAATGGAGTAAATATGCTAAAACAAGAATAATGGCAGAGAACTTACTTGTTTTATACTTACTGCTAACTTAGAATTACACGGAGTCTTGAATGCATATGGACTAATGAGCTAACTGACAAAGCCCAGGAGGGGTTACTGGCTCGGGTCAATTTCAGACCACCAAATCAAACCAGAAAATTGGATAGTTACTCCTTAAACACCTGTTGTCTGTAATGTGTGGAAAGAAAACTTATGATGTTATGGGGGACTTTAATTTTGGAGACATGCTGGAGGTATCATATAGCCAGAAGTAAAACATCATTAGAGTTTCTAAAAATTATACATAATTTTCTAACACTAAAGGTACTGCATTCAACACAAGGCAATTATCTTGGACCTCATTATGACAGATAATGATTAATCAATAACAGAGCTGGAAGCTGTTAGTTGCTTAGGGACCAGAAAACTTTAGTTTTTCTCCAAGAGATCACTGATATAAATGATGTCCTATCTTTTCACTGAATGAATGAGGGGCGGGGAGGGTGAGGGGGCAAGGGAGAGGCAGGAGAAGAAATACAACCATGACCTTGATTACATTCAGAATAGAGAAACAAAAGAAAATCCCAACCAGTAATATATACACTTGGTGCTTCAAAAAGTCTAATTTTCCAAAGCTGAGGAAAAATCTGAATTAACTTGTTTGGAGGAAAATTGTGAATTATTTAAGAAGAGTTTATTAGATGGCCACAAAAGCCATGATTCCACAATCAAGAAAGAGGACATCTTTAAGTAAAAGCACATTCCTGGTTCAGTGGTAAAGTGAAGGTAGCAAATAGAAAAACAGCACCCCACCCCCTGAAAAAAACCCCAAACAAAACCCCAACAGAACAAATTTTAAAAAGTGATTGATATAAATTCAAAGTTATGAAGTATAGAAAATCAATAAGGGAAACTAAATACGTCAGGAAAAATCTATAGTTGGCAGGACTAAAGACAATAAGAAGTTTCTAAAGTGCATTAATAATAAAAGAAATCCCAACAAGGGTATAGACCCATTACCAGAACTGTTAATAATGATGCGGAAAAGACAGAAGTGTTTAATAAATATTTCTGTTCTGTATTTGGAAAGAAGCAGGATTATGTACTCTTATCACTGAGAATGAAGTACCTTCCAGCCCATTAATAACTAAGGAAGATGTAAAACAACATCTGCTGGGAGTAAATATTTTTAAATCACCATGCCCAGATACCTGGCATTCAAGAGTCCTAAAAGAGTTGGCTGAGGAGATCTCTGGTCCTGCTCATGTTAATTTTTAACACATCTTCGGATACTGGGGAAATGCCAGAAGACTGAAAGAGTGTTAATGTCATGACAACGTTCAAAAAGGATTAATATAGGTTGGCTAGCCTGAGCAAAATAATGGAAGAGCTGATATTGGACTTACCTGAAAAAGAATTAAAGGATAGGAATATGATTAATGCTGGTCCACAAAGTTTTATGGAAAAAAATTAATTACCTGTACTCTAACTTGTTTGAGATGTGGGCGCAGATGTGCAGTATTCCACTCAAAGTGTGCGTGTGCTCAGTGCATCACAATCTGAGAACTTTGCTTAGCAGTACCTGTCGGGGCGGCACTCATGCCTTTCAGTCCTTGGCCCCTCCCCTGCTATAAAGGCAATGCTGCCCTGACTCCCTTCAGTTCCTTTGCACCAGGATCCAAAGTTAACAATTCTGATGAGGAGGGGATGTAGGGTGGGTTGTAGAATCTATATCTGCACCCACATCTCAAAGGAAAACAGTTACAGTTCAGGTAAGCTACTGTTTTTTTTCTTTCTTTGAGTAGTTGCAGACATTATTCAACTAAGGCCACTCACAAGCAGTAACTGAAAGAGGTGGGGCTAAAGAACAATTGCAGAAGTGCCTTCCCAAAATTTGCATCTGACCTTGATGCAGTCGTCCTAGCATAATGCTTGATAAAAATATGTACTGAAGACCAGGAAGCTCTTCTGCAAATGTCTAATATACAACATCACTGAGGAATGTGACCAAAGCTGTTTGGGTCCCTGTTGAATGAGCCACTGGTCTTTGAGGAGGTGTTGACTGAGCCACTCCATATGCTGCCATAATGCAGGAAGTAATCCATCTGAGAACTGTCTGCTTGGAAACCATCTGACCCTTCACATGATCCACATAAGAGACAGAAGGAACAGGAGTACAATTTGTTAGTCTCTAAGATGCCACAAGTACCCCTGTTCTTTTTGCGGATACATACTAACACGGCTGCTACTCTGAAATAAGAGACAAAGTCGAGACAACTGATGACTTGGAAGCAGACAATCCTTTTTAAAAAAATCTACATATCAGGGAGTTAGAAAAAATTATCTTCTCTTAAAACAGTGCAATGTTGATATCCTCATTAAGTGGACCCTCAAGGAGCTGAGAGAGAGAGAACTGATGACTTAAGAAGCAACAGATAATCCAAAACATCTTGAATGCATGCTTGCTTTGGCTGGATTCCCAGAGCTAGCAACCAAACAGAAAAATGCTTCCACTTCATGAAATATGTAGTCCTAGTAGAAAGCTTTCTGCTATCGAGCAAGACTCAGTGTACTGCTTCCAAGCAATGTCCTTCCCCCTCATCTAAGCATGTAGCATCCACGTCAAGAGATGCAGACTGCTCAGTGTGTCAGAAGGGAGGAGGAGAAAATATTTGGGATGTCTTAGGAAGGTCAAGATCAGAGAACCAACCTTGTCTTGGCCAAGCTGGTGATAGGAGTATCAGTTTGGTATGATTCAACTTCAGTTTCAGGATAACCTGAAGAATTAAAGCATACATCAGCTCTGATCCCCAATTCAAATGGAAGGCACTGATTAAAGAGCCTAGACTGGGCCCCACTCGAGATCACAACTGAATGCATTTCCTGTTGTCTTTTGTTGCAAACAAGTCAATCGCTGCAATACTCCAGTCTCTGAAGATGGATCTCAATATGTTGTTCTTCAAAGACCACTCATGATTTTAGAAAAAAAAACTCTTGTTGAGGTGGTCGGCTAACTGATTCTGAACACTGGGTAAGTGAGCCACTGTGGGAGTAATCTCCTCCTTGATGCATAGATGCCAAAATTTTATCACTTCCTGTCAAGGTGGGTTGGAACTAGCCTCTCCCTGCTTGTTCACGTAATATATTTCAGTGATATCGTCACTAAGGATATGAACCACTATACCACTGATGTGAGAATGAAAGGCCAGGCATGCACTGTAAATAGTGCAAAGCTCCAGAAAACTGATACAAAGGGAAACTTCCAGTTTTGCCCACAGAACGAGAACTTGCAATGACCCTAGATGTGTTCCCCAGCCCATTGTGGATATAATGGTAACTATAGTCCTGGCTGGAGAAGGGCAAAGGGAACAGCTTACAAACATTGAGCTGATCTGTCCTCCACTGTAGGGAGTCCAGGATGTTTGGTGGTACTCATACTAAGCTGTCCTTCAACTGACAATCTGGGAGGTAGACTAGTTTCATCCAGCTTTGATGAGAACACAAATGCAATCCTGCATGCTGAACTACCTAAGTGCATGCGGCACACACAGATTGTAGCTAATGGGTGATCATGAGACTGGAGGGATAGGTGAATTGTCTGAAATCTCCCAATCAGCAGGAAAGCCCTCAAACTTGTATTGCCTAGTAGGGCCCCAATGAACTCTATTTTTTGAGTTGGTATTAGGTGTGACTTCCCTTTGTTCTAAATTAGACCCAGCTGATCAAATAGAGAAAAGTGTGAACTGGATGTGGCAGAGAACCTGGTATTTGGACTTGCCCCTCGGTAACCAATCATCCAGATAAGGAAAGATGCAGAATCTCCGTATCTGATGCATTTGTTGAGACCATGGAGATCTAGGATAGCTCTCACCTCTCCTTTGGACTTGGGGATCAGGAAGTAATGGAAGGAGAATTCCTTTCCCTGATGATGAACTCCCTCTCTAAAAGCCCCCAGGGCACACAGAATTTGGACCTGCTGAAGGAGGTAGGAGGGGAGAATGGACAAAAACAGGATGGGTTTCAGAGTAGCAGCCGTGTTAGTCTGCATCCGCAAAAAGAACAGGAGTACTTGTGGCACCTTAGAGACTAACAAATTTATTTCAGCATAAGCTGACTATGCATCTCAAGAAGTGAGCTGTAGCCCACGAAAGCTTATGCTGAAATAAATTTGTTAGTCTCTAAGGTGCCGTAAGTACTCCTGTTCTTTTTGAGAAACAGGATGGTATAAACTGATCCCACAGTGCTTAGGATCACCCTGTCCATAGTTATTGTTTCCTAACCACTTTAGATGCCTGTCCTTGAACTGTGGAGATGTGATCAATAAGTTCACCATTGGTATGGTGCTCTCAGTACAAAAGTTGAATAGGCTGGTAGTCCGAAGGTGGTGGAGAAAGGGCTGGTTGATCAAATCTGGACCCAGACGGTCTTCTCTTCTGGTGATTTATGCCCCTTTCTAGGGGAACCTTGCTGCCTAGCAGGCTAATATGACTGTCACAAGTATGGAGGTGGATGATATTGCTAGTGTTGTTGTTAACTCTCATAATGATGTCTCTTTGTGGCCTGGTATAAACCCACAGTGACTGCAAAATAACATAAGAGTTCTTAAAAGGATGCAATGTCTTGTCAGTTTTCTCAGAAAACAAAAAACAATCTTCGAAAGGTAAGTCCTCTGTGCTCTATTGGACCTCAGATGCTATGCCGGGGTTCTGTAATCACTGGGTTCTTCTCTTTATTACAGAGGCAGCCATAAATCTGGATGAAGGATCTGCTGTCCAGTGCTGAATGCAACAACATTTTGGCCACCAAATGGCTTTCTGCAATGAATGCCTTAAACCAGGGGTCTCAAACTCAATTTACCTTAGGGTCAGTGCCAGTCCTCAAATCCTCCCAGCGGGCCAACAATGTCACTGATGATGGTGTTCAGAAAAGAAAACACTTATATTGTATTTTTTATTTTGAATTTCTTAGAAATAATAAAACTGTCATACAACTTTATACAATTCTTTGCCTGCCAGAGAGTTTTTAGTGTTTGCCAGACACCTGGCAACGCCTCAGTTCTGTCAGTTTGTTGATGTTTGGCCTCAGTGACTGAGCAGTTGAAACCTTCAGGATTGTAGCAAAGTGTGCATCAGATAGTTGTGTTCTGTATCTTGACTTGTTTATATTCATTGTGGAAAAAAAGTGATGCTGCCTCCATGGCTGACTCTATCTGGCAACTAATAATGCTGCGGGGATGGGGAGGGGCAGCACTTTCAGCAGACATTGTCTGCAACATATCTGCATGCGTCTCTCCTCCGCGGGCTGCACTGGGGAGGTTCTTGGGCAGCAGATGGCCCATGGGCTGGGACTTTGAGACCCCTGCCTTAAACTCTTCCTTGGAGGATTCTCGCAACTTATCCATAAACTTGGGCATAGGATTCCAATTCACAAAATCATACTTAAATGATAATACCTGGTGTTTCTCAATGCACACTTGTAATTAAGAGGTTGAATAAACTTTTCTCCCAATCAAGACTAACCTCTTCGACTCCTTCTTTCTCGTTAGGTGCGGATTTATATCTCCTGTGTCATAATCTCTTGTTTGCCGCCATCACAAGAGAATTAGGACCTGAATGTGAGAAAAAATGCTCAAAACCCTGCCTGTGGACATAATACCTCTTATCACTATGCTTTGCTTTTAAAGACACTAGGATATTTCACAGAGATTTGCCAGACTCTAATATCACTTCATTTATAGAGAGTGACTCTGGCAGGAGCAGAGGACTGAAGGATATTCACTAATGTATGGGTGTTCTGCTGAACAACTCAGCTTGAATACCCAAGGTGGACACTATTTGTCTTAGGAGATCTTGATGTGATTTTAAAATCCTCTGGCACCAGAGAAGAATAATCTGGCACTGCAGCCTCACTTGGTGATGAGGAAGAAGAGGAAAGCGAGATCAATGGAATCTCCTGTGGCAATGCATGACTAATATAGGATCAATCAGCACCAATTTATAGGGCATCATCTCAGTCTGTGGCTGCAGCACAGGTGGATCAGGAGGGGACACTACCAGAGGAATGTGTTACCTCACCCTGGAATGAGTGGAAGACTGGGATCTCAGCGAATGAGGAAACTCCCAGGGATTTCCAAGGAGGCCACTGTCGATAGGGATACGTCATGGGTGACCAGTAGGAGCTAAGCCAGGAATCTTTATCCCTGCGGGAGCAGTACCCAGGGTGATTTCCAGGAAATCTCAACAACCTTCAAGAATGGTATGGCGAAAGAAAAGTCTCCAAACTCAAACCTGAAGACCCTTCCAAGTAGTCTGATGGTAATGGAGGAGCTGGTCCAGGTGGAGCCCGTAAACACCGCGTGTCATCCACAGCCCTATATGCAGGTCTCATCGGCACCAATGATGGTACAATACTTGGCACTGAGTACTGACAAAGGCACTGCACTCACTTTCGTTACTGAAGCTGGTACCTGTACAGAGGATAAAATTAATACCAGACCCGCAGATGTAGACTACTGCAATCACTGTGCTGGCAGTGCTCTTGGTGCCAAGCAGGAAGCTGACTGCAACCCTGCCCCTTAGATATGAGGCTGCATGGATGACAGTACCAACAAGTCTAGATCCAGTCCATGCAGCGCTGAGGACACCAAAGAAGCTGCTACCAATCAAATGTTCCTGGGTAAGTGGTGAATCGGGAACAGAAAAGCACAGCAAGTCCATTGAGGTCTGAGATGCTGCCAGTGCAGAAACCGTCGGTGCCATCAGCACTGTCACTGGTACCAGACTCAATGAACGCCCTCTGGACAGTACTGGTGTTGATGGTATGGCATCTCTCTGATCTTGCCTCAGTATCAGAGAGCAAGTGGGTTGTCCAGCTCTATCCTGAGTACTGAAGACACACATTGCTGGTTTGCACTCCTCCAAGACAGGGAGGAGGAATCTTGCTGAGCTCTGGAACAGCCTCAGTCCATTTTATGGGTTCTTTTTCCTTAGAGGAACAGAGACAGTAGAACTATCTCCCTTCTTCCTGGGTAAGGAATCCAAATCTGGTTGTGAAGCCCCAGCCTGTAGGAGCTCAGGCAGTCTCTGGGGACCTGATGATCTGTGGCAGTCCCCAGAGAACCTATGTGGACCTCATGGCCTGCTCCATAAGGTGCTTCTTCAAGCACAAGTCTATAGCCATCTGAATTTTCTTCGGTATGTCTAAACTGTGATAAAAAAAATTCATAGCACTGAGCCTCAGACCTCAGGTCAGCTGACTTGGGCTCACTGGAGTTGGGCTGAATGGCTATAAAATTGAAGTGTAGGGCTTTGAGACCCTCTGCTTTGTGGAGTCACAGAGCCTGAGCTGCAGCCCAAGCCTGACCATCTACACTGCAATTTTATAGTCCCATAACCTAAGTCCTGTGAGCCCGAGTCAGCTGACCTGGGCCAGCAGCAGCTGTGCTGGGGTCTTTTATTGAACAACCTGCAGATGGAGCACCTTTCCTTAATGTGCCCTTCCAAAAGGCACAATAAACATTGAGTGTGGGAGTCACCAGTAGGGATAGCTACCCGAGGTGTCAAACATGCTTAAAACCTGGTAAAGGCATCACATCAGGCAAAAACTCTACTTACTACACTAAATAAAAATCTTAAGTTACTTCTAAACTAACTATTTATATAAGAAAACCACAGAAACATTGTGATAGAGGAAAGTGAGGTGAAAAACCACGCTGAATGTGCCAACTCAACCTGCGGGCAGCAAGAAGGAATTACGCGGGTAGCCATGGGAGGGACTACAGTGCCTAAGGGTGCAAGCGCCACCCCGAGGGGTACTGCTAAGGAAAGTTCTCTAACTGATGCTCTGGGCACATAAAAACCCAAGTGGAATACATACCAGCAACCACTTGAGGAAGAAATAGGTCTTGTCAAACAAACCTGATTTCATTCTTTGATTGAAACTTGTAATCAAAGTTTCGTTGATAATGGTAACTGTGTAGATGTAATATACTTATTTAAGGCACTGAGTTAATACTGAACAACATTAATTAAAAAATAGCACTGCAAACTATCAATAAAACACATTAAATGATTAAGAACTGGCTAACTGATACTATTCAACATTTTCATCAATGATCTGGAAGTAAATATAACTGCTCACAGAATTTGCAAATGGCACAATGATAAATGATGACAGGGCGGCCACACAGAATTATCTGGATCACGTAGTAAACTGGGCCCATTGAAACAAAATGTATTTTAATAGAGCCACATGCATCTAAGAACAAGGAATGCAGGCTATATCTAAAGAATGAGGAAATGTATCCCAGAAAGCAGAGATCCTGAAAAGAATTTAGGGGTCAAAATGGATGAGCAACTCAGCATGAGCTCCGAGTGCAATGCTGTGGCAGAAAAGGGTAATGCGATCCTTAGCTAAACAAAGGAATAGTGAGTAGGAGCAGGGAGGTGATTTTACCTCTGTATATGACAGTGGTGAGACCAATACTAGAGTACGTCGTCTGCTTGTAGCGTCCACATTTTAAAAATGATATTGGAAAACTGGAGAGGGTGCAGAAAAGAACCACAAAAATGATTTGAGGCTAGAGAAAATGCCTTACAGTGAGAGATTAAAAGGGCTCAGTATGTTTAGTTTATTAAAAAGAAGACTGAGAGGTGATTTTATTATAGCGCATAACTACACTACCTACACAGGCAGAAAATACTCAGTACTAAATAACTCTTTAAGCTAGTGGAGAAAGGCCTAACAAGAGCCAATGGCTGGAAGCTGAAGACAGACAAATTAAAAGTTAGGCACACACTTTTAATAGTGAGAGTGAATATCGATTGGAACAAACTTCCAAGGGAAACAGTGGAAACATCTTTTCATGTCTTCAAATCAAGACTGGATGTCTATCTGGAAGATATGCTTAAGCCAAATACAAATTATGTTTTAGTTAAACACAGATTATTGGGCTCAATACAGGAGTAACTGAGTGAAATTTAATGACCTGTGATATACTGGAGGTCAGACTAGATGAACTAATGGCCCCCCATCAGGCCTTAAACTCTAAGATTTATTTAAAAAAAATCAAAACCTTAGATGATATATATACACATCAAATAATGGACCCTGTATTTCAGAGCCCCAGAGGAGTAATCAATTTTATTTATATTTATATTTATATAAATAAAATTGATTACTCCTGTGGGGCTCTGAAATACAGGGCCCAGTACTTGTTTCAAGTAATGCTGCTTCCTTTCTGTATACTTTTGAAGATGAAGTTTCTCCTACCACTAAGCAAAGACTTGTGCTAGAACACCTGTAATTTTCATGCTTTCCTTTGTTTCAGTTAGTGCACATCTGCTTTCAAGCCTTTTATGGCCCCTGAATCAGTTTACTGTGCTTTTAGTACATTACCCATAAGAACTGCATAGACAAGAACCTATTGGGTCTTCTAGCATCCTGATGCATGAAACAAAGGATTTCCCATTTATGCTATTTTCTCATGTTATGTAATCTATGCCTAAAAATCAACCATTGGCACACCTTAAATAGATTATTCCCATGACAAACTGCCTTAACAGTTAACCTAAGATGATAATGGAAGAGAAAATTCTTAATTGTCATTTAGTTCCAAGCCATTGTTCCTTGTCATGCCATTCTCAAACACAAATAATCCCTCTACTTTAATACTTCTCAGATATTTGTAGACTATTATATTCACATCATACCATTGGTCTCCTTCTCTTCAGGTTTTACTATTAAATAATTTTTGCCTGATATAGTCTCACAATTTTATTATTTTTGTCAGCCATCTAGTTTTATTCTCAAGTCTCAGCCTCATCTCAAACCCTTTTAATCTCATTTTTTAAAATTAATACAAACTTTATTTTTCAAACCTCTTAAAATACCTAAAAGTAATCTTTAAAAACCCAAACATTTCTTGTGTTCTTCTGCACTTTTCAGTTTGTCTACAGCCTTCCTGTTATATAACCCCCAAAAGAGCACACAAAATGTGCTCTAGTGGTTAATATAGGAAACTGGGAATCTGTACTGCTGAATGGTATTCCCAATTCTGCTTTAGACTTGCTGTGTTAATTTAGGTAAATCATTAAACCTTGTTTAGCCTGTTTCCCCATCCTTAAACTGGCAATAATGATGTTTACATGTCACTAACAGACAAGTGATCTGAAAACCCTTTAAAACAACATTATAAGTTCAAATTATAATATATTATTATAGCATAGGTACATTTTTATCAGCTCTAGGTATCTCTGTGATCTCTTCTGATTTGTATTCTTTATATGGAGATATACCTATCTCACAGAACTGGAAAGGACCATGAAAAGTCACTAAGTCCAGCCCCCTGCCTTCAGTAGCAGGACCAAGTACTGATTTTGCCCCAGATCCCTAAGTGGCCCCCTCAAGGACTGAGCTCACAGCCCTGGGTTTAGCAGGCCAATACACAAACCACTGAGCTATCCCTCTCGCCTCTTCCTCAATTGATAGGAAGGCCGCCAGCTTCCCTGATTCTGACTAGGCTATCCCTTTAACCCTCTTTTTCAGCTCGCCTGCCAGGCACTGGAGCCTCTCCTTAATTATGCCAGGGTATGGGAGAGCTATTTGTCCTGTTTTCATACTCTCAGTTTGCTTTAGTATTATCTCTGTTTGCTCCACACGGCTCATACATGTGATGGGGGAAGAGGAACGTCATTCAGAGGTGCTGTGGGAGTGAACCGGTGCAAGTCCATCATGAGCGGGGTCCCCAGACTGCTGGCAGGACTGGGAGGAGATACTAGTAAACTATTCAGGAAGCTCAGAACTGAGCTGCGGGGAAGAAGAGAAGTCAGACCCAGGCCAGGTAATGGCTGATATGATTCCAGTGACAAACCAGGAGAGGACAGCAGAGAGAGGTGAATACCCAACAGCTCTTCAGGTGCAGAGGAAAAAAAAGAAGACTGCCCCAGTACATGCCCTTGTATGTCTTACCTACACTACACCTATTACTTCCTTCAAATTAAACAGGGCTTCCTGCTTCCATCTGGAAGTATCAAAATTAACCTGTTTCCCTTTGCTCTGTATCTTTTCACTGGGAACAGAGATTGAGGAAGAAGGGTGGTGGAGCCTATCTTACCTGCTGGCTTTATAATGCTGTTTTTTATTCACTTGGAAAAACTCTTACGAGAGCCCTGGGCAGCAATTTGCTCCCCTGCTGCATATAATGTATTGGGAGTAGTTATCACACCTTGTATCTTTGTACCTTTGCAATGCTGTCATGGAGAGCGTAGTAAGGGATAATCCTTCCTCAGCACTGCTGCAGAAAACATGGGTTCCCCACAATAAAAACTGTTTTGTCAAAGTGAAAGATTATCTTCCATTAGTTCCTTTCGTGCTTCTCTATTAGCCATACATCTTTCTTGCAACATGTCTGAAATATTAATCCCTGTTACTAGCATAAAAAGTTGTCTTGCTGTATGGAATATAATTATTCTGGTATTCACAAGTTGTACACTGTTGTCTGTCTCTCTGCAAACAGCCTAGAGTGTTATTTAATATTCTGCTTCAGGAAGACTTTCTTTCTGGTTCACACCTAGATTTCGCTGACCCAAGGATTAGCTTTAGTTGACAAAAAGCAGTTACTGTATTTCCAGTGAAATCCAATCTTTGTTCTTTTCTTCTGGGCTAAATTTTCCGTCCTTTTCAAAAATATCCAGTAGCTGGGCATGTGGTTGAGAAAGTGGAACAACCAATTGTTTTTATGCTACACGGTGTCCCAGAAAACTGGAAACATTCCTGTCCTCAGGGCCCAACTGGGTGTCCCTGTTAGTTTTTACAATCAATCAAATTAAAAAAAAAAAGCTGCTTTGTCCCAGTTTTGTGACCCCTGCAGACACCAACTGAAAGAGCTATCAGGTAGATGACTTGATGAAACTGATACCTGCTAAATGGGTGCACTTCAGACAACATCATTCATAAGACCAGTCAAATATTTCTGCCCTCCCCTTTGCTCCCCCACACCAGCAGGCAAGGTGACCAGATGTTCCTGAAACCCAAGAACACCCCAGACTTTGAGGGACTTTCCATTCTCCCAGTTCAGTTTACTAAAATACCTGTGTTTTTGTAATCCTGTCATAGTTGCCAGAAGCCCTGCTGTGTTGCGGCAGGACGGAGGAGATGGAGCAGTAAGCCTTTCCACCTCTC
Organism: Chelonoidis abingdonii; assembly: GCF_003597395.2. Classification (NCBI taxonomy): domain Eukaryota; kingdom Metazoa; phylum Chordata; order Testudines; family Testudinidae; genus Chelonoidis; species Chelonoidis abingdonii. Next base: position 28,769,662 of record NC_133769.1, read on the forward strand.
TGCCTAAACTCTCCCACCTTTCTGATCCCCACCCATCTCCCATGTCCTTTTCTGTTAACAGAACATAACGTAAAAAACATTTGTTTTCACGCAAAACACAGCCAAACACACTTTAACACTAATATATTTAGGGCTAACAAGGAATAAGTGTGCTTGGAATCACTGATTAGTAATTATTGTGCATTATATTTCTAAACTAAGAACATTTATAAAAAACACAGAAGCAATGATAATTCATATTACATAATTTAGGGGCTGTGGTGCTTTACTAAAGAAAAATCTGGTTAAAATATACAACTCCCCCCCCCCCACATAGACACACACTTTGTCCTTTCTCAAAATAAAAATCAAAGTGAATATAATGTACTAAATTCAATCATTCTGGGGAAAAAAAAAAGTGCATCTTCTACCACCATTCCAATTACTTGTCAGATACAAAGGAGCAAAGGCTCTTTTCTAACAGCACCATTGATAGGGCAGTTATAGGCCTACACTACACACAAAGTTGTACTTGTGAACTAAAGAGATAAAGTTAAATCAGCTTAGCTAAACCTCTGCAACTCTGTGTGTGGACACATTCTCACATTGGTTTAAACCTGGCTTCTACTGGTTTAGCTTGTCCCATGTTAAACCAAGCAGAGTGTTCACATACTAAGGTCATGTCTACATTACAGACAATATAGCAGCTCAGCTTCAGTGCTGGATGCTTACTATAGCAAAGGATGGGAGGTTTCTGTTGTTGAGGTTAATCCACCACTACAAGCGGTAGTAGGTAGGTCAATGGAAGAACTCTTCAGTTGAGCTAGCTGTTTCTACACTGCAGGTTAGGCCAGCATAACTCCGTTACTCACAAATGTGAATTTTTCACATTTCTGAGTGATCTAGGTAGGTCAATCTAATTTTTAAAGTGTAGAGCAGGCCAAAATTGCACTAGTTTAGCTAAGCTGATTTAGCTCCATGTTTAGTTAAATGAATGAAAATTTTATGTGTAGACAAGTCCACTGCAACCAGTTTTTATGAGAAGAAAAGAGCAAAAAATGTTATTGTCCTTAATCATCAAATGTTGTCATGTAGAAAGATGGAATTAATATTATTTTTAGTACTGAACTCCATACATAAGATTCAGCTTCACTGTGCCAGAGAAATAAAAGCAGCTATGTAACACATTTCTGCCTGAAAAATGTGGCTGTGGAGGTAGGTTACATAGGGTACATTTACACTACCCGGGTAGCAATCCATCTATCGTGTGTAGTGTAGACGCGATAAATCGATCCCCGATCGCTCCTCCATCAACTGCTGAACTCCAGCTCGGTGAGAGGCAGAAGCATAGTCGACAGGGGAGTGGTGGCCATCAATCCCGCGCCGTGAGGATGAGAAGTAAGTGATTCTAAGTTGATCTAAAATACGTTGACTTCAGCTATGCTATTCTCATAGCTGAAGTTGCGTATCTTAGATAGTTCCCACCCCCCCACCCCCAAGGGTTGACCAGGGCTAAGGCCTAAAGCCTGGTCTACACTATAAAGTTAGGTTGATGCAAGCAATGTTGCGTCAACCTAGCTGTGCATGTGTCGACACTTAAATTTGTCTCCCACTGATGTGTCTTGTTATTGTGATGCAGTAACCTCCCTGAGCAGTGCTGAGCCATGGTTGATGTACTGAGGTCTACACAGCATGAGTGCGGACACTGTGCTACTTATGTTGACCCTAAGAGTCCTTCAAATAGCTGTCCCACAATGCCCAACACTGGCCACTCTAGTCACAACTGTGAACTCTACTGTGCAGGTGTCACAGAGACCTGAAGCCCTCCTCTCCCTTAAAATCTTGCCAATTTTTGAAACGCCTTTTCCTGATAGTTCAGCTTGGCGAGACATCTAGCAGCTTGCAATAGTTGTGGGCAATTGCCCAGCTGAACATGTTGGCTACATGCTCCAGACACACCCCCAGCTTGGAGTAGATAAGAAACACTGATTGAATCTTCTGGACCTGTGGAGAGAAGAGGATGTGCAGAGAGAGCCACAGACCAGTCATAGAAACACTGGCATCTACGAGCTGATGCCATGGGGGATGCAGGAGAAGGAGTATGACAGCGGTCAGCAGCAGTGCCGACTGAAAGTGAAGGAACTGCAGCAGGCATACGGTAAGGCTAGGGAGGCCAACAGTCGATCCAGTGACAAGCCACAGATCTGCTGCTTTTACAAAGAGCTGCATGCCATAATTGGCAGAGACCCCACCAGCACCCCACACAACACTGTTGATACCTCTCAGAAGTCTGACTCACACACTCCTGTCGTGAACAGCAAGGACAAGGAGGAGGAGCAGAAAGAAGAGGAGGATAGGGAACAGGAGACCAAGGATGGGGTCCAGCTATGCCATGAGCCAGAACCTGTTTGAGACTCTAATGCAGTCCAGTCAGTCCCAGGAGTTGAGGATAGGTGAGCCCAATGCAGGGGAAAGAACCTCCAGTAAGCGTGTAAATGTATTTCCCATTTGTCCCAAATGCTTTTCATTTCCCTGTACAGTTAGGTGGTTGGAGCATGTGGAGCAGTTTATTTATGTACACTGGGATGTCTCATGAGATTTCAATAAAACTTTCATGGAGGTTCTTTGCAATTCGCTGCCAAAGGTTTCTAAGGATGGCAGCCTTATTTCTTCCTCCCTGGTGAGACACTTTCCCATACCACTCAGAGATAACTTTGGCAGGTACCATTGCAGTAAACAGGCTAGCATCATATGGGCCCAGGCAGCTTCAGGATGACAGCAGCAGCTGTGCTCTCGGTGCCTTTGTCACCCTCGGGAGTGAGATATCAGCTAAAATCACCACTGTCTGTGGAAAATGGTGCCAGTACTCAGTGCCATTTCCCTGTTCTCATGCAACTCGCTTCATGCAACTGAGCAATTCACACCTCATTTCCCTTGCCCCTACTGGGCCATACTCACCACGGGGCGGAGCAGTGAGTGGTGCGGTGCACAAGCAATCCCAAGCAGAAGTGTCAATAAGCGAGCCTTGTTTAAAACAAATGGGGAGCAGGGGAAGGGAGTTCTGAATCTTAACTTCCGCCTTCCATTGTGACTACATTGACCATGTTACCTCTGTGAGTTTTATCTGTAGCTGCTGCTGTTGCGGCCTTGAGGGGGCTCCCCTTCCACACTCGCAGAATGCCTGAACCAGATAAGGAGGACAGAGAAGACGACTTGGAATAACATGTTCAGAGAGATCCTGCAAGCCAGAGCTGCATCAGACAACAATAGAGGGCCTGAAAGGTGAATGTTTCAAACTGTATGAAGAAAAGAGCACACAGAGAAAGGCGCAGGAGTCACACTAGCAAAAGGAGAGGGATATGCACCAGGACACAATGGGGATTCTCCAGCAGCAAACGCAGATTCTGCACATTCTTGTGGACCAACAGGTTCAACAACCACAGGTTTACCTCCCTCTTCAGTCCACAGAGAACTCCATTATAGCATCTCCCTGCACCCCTCCTCCACATTCCATGTCATATCGGGGTCACATCCCTACCCCGACCACTCCACACCTAAGGACATTAAGGACAACCACAGCTTCACATACACTGACCTGAAAGTCACAGTTGCTATACACGTAGCAAAATGGCCATAAATGTTCTTTCCCGTTCTTAAGCTCTATCCATAAATTTATTAAGTTTTAAATGTATTTACTTTTAACTTGGACAGAATTTTTTGCAGTGTTTTCATTACTCCAAATTTTATTGTTTGGAAAACAGTGAACTAATAAAGATGAACAACATATGCTGCAGAATGCCTTGCAGTAATGAAAGCACCTACTTACTTGTTATTGTACAAGTGACAACTCAGAGGATCAGTGAAAAAACACAGCATAATAATCATAAATGTACAGCATGCATCACAAAATTAATAGGCGCATTTACTGCATTATATTCATAGGTGCATACCAAGCTCCACACAATTTCTATTGGGCCCCAAAACACCACTATGCACTACTCTGGCTCACTGTTAAAGTGCTCTTTCAAAGTCTCCCTGAGCTCAATAGCTCCACACTGAGCTCTTCTAAGAGTCCTTTCGTCTGGCAGTTCAAACTCAGCAGACAGCCACCCCTACTCCACTCTAGCAGCAACTTTTCCACTTTTGCTTCACAGATATTATGCAGGACACAGCAGGCTGCTATAACCATTGGGATGATTTTTTCATTGAGACCCAATCTTGTGAGAAAACACCACCTGCATCCCTTCAATCTAGCAAGAGCACATTCAACTGTCATTCTGCATCTGCTGAGCCAGTAGCTGAATATTTCCTTGCTGCTATCCAAGTGGCCGATGTATGTTTTCATAAGCCAGGGGAGCAAGTGGTAGGCTGATTCCCCAGGATCACTACTGGTATTTCAATATCACCAATAGTAATCTGCCGATTGAGAAAGAAAGTCCCTGCTTGTAACCTTTTGAACACTCCTGTGTTCTTAAAGATGTGAGCATCATGCACCTTACCTGAGCAGACAACAATAATGTCAGTGAAGTGTCTCGGTGATCCACCAATGCTTGAATAACCAGAGAAAAGTAGCCCTTTCTATTGATGTACTTTGTGGCAAGGTGGGCAGGTGCCTACATAATGATATGAGTGCTAATGCCCAACCACTGCTGTAAATCCATCCACAATGTCCTGCATGTTGCCAAGAGTCACAGTTATGCACAGCAGGAGACAGTTAATAGCCCTGCACATTTGTAGGACAACGGTCCCCATAGTGGATTTTCCAACTCCAAAATGATTTCCCACTTATCAGCAGTAATCTGGTGTGGCAAGCTTCCAAAGTGCAATCACCACTTGTTTCTCCACTGTCGATGCAGCTCTCATTCTGGTGTCCCTACACTGGTGGGCTGGGGCAAGCTTGGCATACAAATTCAGGAATGTGGCCTTATGCATCCGAAATTTCTGTAGCCACTCCTCATCATCCCAAGCCTGCATTATGATTTGATCCCACCAGCCAGTGCTTATTTCTCAGGCCCAGAAGCAGAACTCCACCATCGGCAGCTGCTCCATGAACACCACCACCAACCTTGAATTAGTTCTCACTATGTCCCACAGCAATCAGTCCTTAAACTCGTTATGTTCCCCATTGTTTGGTTCTTTCTTGTGGCTCTGCAAATAACGGAGGATCATGTGTCCCTGTGCCTGCAATGCTCATGACGATAGGGCAGAGCACTGCAGGCTCAATGTTTCTGTCAGAGATGGCAGACAGCAAGGTGGGATGCACGGGTTCATCGGATTTTTAAAAATGTTGCAAAAATTATGGGCTACGGATGATATTATGGGATGGAGAGTTGCATGCTGGGAAGTTGATTTCTGGGGCTCTCAGTCATCCCTGTGTGAATTGTTTCTGCTCTAACGTGCATTGCCAAAACTTTCCAATGAGCATGCTGGATGGTGGCAACCTACCCATGGCACACCACACTATGCATTGACACAAGCACGTGTGGTGAGCATGGGCAGCGCTGACGCAAAGAGCCAAACACGCACGCACACAAGCAACATGCTAACTGTGGCAGCTTTATGCTGATGTAGTGTGCACTGGCAAAAGTTAGCAGTGTAGACACATCCTAAGTCTCAATAACAAGGATTGAATCTACAACAGTGCCATGATTTTTGTGCATGTACCATGCAGACACACTGGTATGTACAAGCAGAGAAAAAAATCAATGACTATGTAAACATCTCAGGTACTTTTTGATACTTCACTTAGGATAGTTTTTTTTCTAATGTGGAAAGCTGAAGTGGAAATAAATAAAACCTCTATCCTCAAAGACTTTAGGACTTTTTTGGCAGTAATTAGAAGATAAAGTTTCTTGCCTGGTGCTGTGTAAGAGGTCAGGCTAGATATTATAGTGGTTCCTTCTGGGTTTAAAATCTGAATGTCTATGTTAAAAAAATTATTTCCTACTTTTCAGAAACACTTTTCACCAGGAGACCTTCCACATCTATGTCAGAATCCAGAGGACTATTTTCCCAGCCTTTCACACACCATTTTGTAACCCAACATTGCAGAACTTTAAGCACCAATCACTTCATTTCTGGGCCCTGTTAGTCCCTAGGACCAAGAATCCAGCCAAAGTTTCTGCATAGCAGCACAGAACCCAATTTCCTATGCTAGAGAGCTTTACATTTTAATTGTTAACGTTTCTGAAACTTAGCAAAAGAAAACATCTGGCACCCGGCTGAAGTATACATTCAAAAAAGCAGGTGGATAAAGTCTCCCCTTGCAATTTTTTTTTAAAGATGTTTTTTGAAAGTATATTTTAAGTATTTGGAGGGGAGAGCCATTATTCTTGTCCTCCCACAAAATTCTTCTTAAGACCAATCTGTACCCAGCTTAATGCCCACAATAAAGTGCTTAATGATGGCTAGATTGACAGATAATTAGCGATTCATTAAAGATCTCTTGTTCACTTATTTAAAAGAAAACTGCAATGTCAGAAAATTATACAACTAGCTAATATACACAACTCTGGCTTTCTATTACTGCCACACTTGTTTCCCCACACTCACTTGCATTGCGATCTTCAGCCAGATGTTACAACCGGTCCCAGTATAGACTGCAAGCTTTTGGGGACACTCCATCAGGGGTTTCTTGTGGGGTCATGCAAGTTATGTTATTGGTGAAATAGTAATCTATAGATTTATCAGTTTGGAAGAAAATATAAAATCACTGCTAGTAAAGTTTGCAGCCAACACAAAAATTGGAGTAGTAAACAATGACAGGTAAGTTTTACAGTGGGATGTGGATTGCACGGTAAGCTAGGCTCATTTGGACATGTGTTTTAATGCAGCCAAATGCAAGGTCATGAATTTAAGAATAAAGAACGTAGGCCATACTTGTTTCACAGGAGACTGAATCATGGAAGCCTGCAGCTCCAAAAAGGACTTAGGGATAACCAAAAAAACACTGAGTTCCCAGAGTGATTCTGTGGCTAAGAATGTAAGAATGGTCATACTAGCCCAGTGTCCTGTCTAACAGTGACCAGCACCAGATGCTCCAGAAGAAATGATCAGAACAGAGCAATTTACTGCGTGATCCATCCTCCGTTGTCCAGGCCCAACTGCTAACAGCCAGAGGTATTGGGACACATAGAACATAGGGCTGTGCACCTGACCATCCTGACTAATAGCCATTGCTAGACCTATCCCACATGAATTTATCTAATGCCTTTTTTGAGCTCATTTATACTTTTGGCCTTCATAACATCCCCAGACAACGAGTTCCACAGGTTGACTGTGTATTCTGTGAAGAAATACTTCCTTATGTTTGTTTTAAACCTGCTGCCTATTAATTTGATTAGGTGACTCCTCATTCTTGTGTTATATGAAGTAGAAAATAATACTTCCTTATTTGTTTTCTCCACACCATTCATGATTTTACAGACCTCTATCCTATCTCCCCTTAGCTGTGTCTTTTCTAAGTTGAACAGGCTCAGCCTTTTTAATCTCTCCTCTTATGGAAACTATTCTATATCCTAATAATTTCTGTTGTCCTTGTATTGTCTCCAATTCTAATTTATCTTTTTTGAGTTAGGGCGCCTAGAACTGCATGCAGTATTATATTGACGCATTATGGCATTTTCTGTCTTATTATCTAATCCCTTTCCTAATAGTTCGTAACACTGTGTTAATCTTTTTGAGTGCTGCTGCACACTCAGCAGATTTTTTCAGAGAACTATTCATGATGATTCCAAGATCTTTCTTGAGTATTAACAGTTAATTTAGACCCATCATTTTGTACGTATAGTTGGAATTATATTTTCCAATGTGCATTACTTTGCATTTTTCAACACTGAATTGCATCTCTTGGTTTGTTGCTCAGTCACCCAGTTTAGTGAGATCCCTTTCTAATTCTTCACAGTCAGCTTTGGACTTAATTATTTTCAGTGATTTTTTATAATCTACAAACTTGGCCACCTCACTCTTTACTCCCTTTTCCAGATCATTTATGAATATATTGAACAGCTCTGGCCCCAGTACAGATCCTTTTGGGGACCTTATTTACTTCACTCCACTGTGAAAATTGACCATTTATTCCTACCCTGTGTCCTATCTTTTAACCAGTTACTGATCCATGAGAGGACCTTCCCTTTTATCCCATGACTGCTTACTTTGCTTAAGAGCCTTTGGTGTGAGGACCCTGTCAAAGGCTTTCTGAAAGTCAAGGTACATTGTATCCACTCCATCATCCTTGTCCACATGCTTTTTGATGCCCTCAAAAGAATTCTAACAGATTGGTGAGGCATAATTTTCCTTTACAGAAAGCATGTTGACTCTTTCCGAACATATGGTGTTTATCTATGTGTCCAATAAGTCTGTTCTTTACCACAATTTCAACTATTTACCTGGTACTGAAATTAGGATTATCAGCCTGTAATTGGCAGGATCACCTCTGCAGACTTCAAAAAAGTCAGTGTTACGTTACCTATTCTCCAGTCATCTGGTACAGTGGCTAATTTAAGTGACAGGGTACATTGCACAGTTAGTAGTTCTGCAATTCTGTGACTGAGTGCCTTCAGAACTCCTGACTGAATACCATCTGGTCCTGGGGACTTACTACTGTTTAATTTAACAACTTGTTCCAAAACCTCCTCTACTGAGACCTCAGTCTGGGTCAAGTGTGGGAATTTCCTTCACAACCTTCGCAGTAAAGACTGATGTAAAGAATTAATTTAGATTCTACACAATGGCCTTGTTTTCCTTGAGTGCTCATTTAGCACCCCGATTGTCCAATGGCCCCACAGATTGTCTGGTAGGCTTCTTGTTTCTGATGTAGCTCAATTTTTTTTTTTTTGCTGTTAGTTTTCATGTCCTTAGCTAGTTGCTCTTCAACATCTTTCTTGGCCTGCCTTATTATACTTTCACACTTGACATGCTGTAGTTTACATTCATTTCTATTTTCCTCACTGAGGCCTGACAAAACAGAAGAGGTGTACACACTACAAAGCTACTTTTGGACAACAAAATAAAACCTCAACGAGAAGCATAAAGTCTTTTGTGGCAAAGTTAAAGGGATAAAACATCAGTCCAGACACTGCTGTTTGTTTTGTCAACAGAATTGGCTTCTGCCAGTATTCCACAATGCCTGCCATGACCACTGTGCTCTTTGTTTTGAGCTCTGCTGCCCTTTCAAAGCTGCAGGAAATATCTGACAGCGGAGTGTGCTGCTCCATTTGGGGAACAAAGGGAAAATCTTTGGAATGCTCCCCTGCACTAGAAACACAGAGCCAGGCAGACTGCTGCTGCAGGGAGCTGAGGGCGTAAGGGGCAGTGGAGAGAGAGAGAGAGAAACTGCTGTGCTGCTTTGACATTCCTCAGTGTGGAGAGCTCACAGAGCTGAGGATGCCATTCCCAACAGCTGAAGAGGCTGTGGGAGAACTCAGAAGGAAACACAGAGCCACAGGCAGGCAGAATGGGCTACTTCGGGAGAGACTGTTGTGCCGAGCAGAGCTGGGGGCTGACGTGGGGGGGTGTCCCCCTCCTCCTGCCTCAGAATAGGTCGGTCAGCCTGCTGCCTCTCCTGCCCCAGACAACCACTCACCTCTCCTCCCCGCACACCCACTTCTGTTGAAAACGCAGCTGACAACCTTTTAGAATGCCCTTGGTAGGATGGGATTGAGAAACTTACATGTGATGCTACAGCTGCCCCATAAGGCATTGCAAACCCTTCTCAAAGCACCCTGTGAGCCAGTTGCATAATGGGATACCTACCACAGTGAACTACTCTGTGTCGATGCAAAAGCGCTCAGTGTGAATGTACTCTATCACCACAAGGAGCTAGTGTGGACATGCAACAGTGGTTTTAATTAAAGTGCTTTAATTAGAGCAGCATAACTTTTGCTGACAAAGCTTTGTAGTGTAGATGAGGCCTAAGATTATGTCTACACTAGAGAACTTACAACAGCACAACTGTACCAATGCCACTGTAAGATCTCTCATGTAGCTGCTTTATGCCAACAGGTAAGAGCTTTCCCATTGACATAATTAAATCACTCCTTAGAAGCAGAGGTAGCTATATTGGTGGGAGAAGTTCTCCCGCTGATATAGCGAGTGCTGTGCACACTACCACTTATACTGGTGAAATTTATGTCGCTCAGGGATGTGTTTTTTCACATCCCTGAGAGACATAAGTTTTGCCAGCATAAGTAGCACTGTAGACATGGCCTTTGATTTGACTTCCAATTTTTAAAGGATGCCTTTTTGCCTAGAACTGCCTCTCACTCTGCATAGTCATGGTGGCATTTTTTTTGGGTCCTCTTACTCTTTTTGTTTTATTTGGGGAATACATTTAGTTTAAAACACCATAATAGAGGCCCCCAACCATTTCCGTGCATCTCGCAGGCATTTCATTCTTGTGACTGTTCTAGGATGACCAGACAGCAAGTGTGAAAAATCCAAAACAAGGGGTAGATGGTAATAGGCACCTATATAAGACAAAGCACCAAATATCAGGACTGTCCCTATACAATCATGACATCTGGTCACTCACTGTTCCTTTTAAAGAGCTTCCTCATTTTTGCATAGTTCTCCTTTTTAAAGTTATATGCTATTGTGGTGGGTTACTTTGGTATCCCCCCCCCCAACAAGGATATTAAATTTAATTACATTATGATTGCTATTACTCAGCAGTTCATCTATACTGACCTCTTGGACCAGATCCTGTACTCCACGTAGGAATGAATCAAGAACTGCCTCTAGTGTGATCCTAGGGGAATGTGGAGTAGCAGCAGGGAGGTGGTATTACCTCTGTATACAGCATTAGTGAGACTGTGAATGAATGGGATAAGTCTAAATTATGAACTGCATTTTGTATTATATATTGAACAGATGTCTAATCTTGCCTGACAGCAGCATATTATACCACATTACAGACATTGCTCCTATCCAGGAAAGATTCTTGATACCTTGTTGAAGGAGTATCACAAAGAAACTATCAACATGGGCAATCCAGAGCCCTGACTTAGATTGTCTCTCAACTGCTGACCCACCCCGCTAGAACGATGATTTCCCTATACAGGGGGTCTGTAGATGGGGCAAGCATGACAAGGTGGATATGGGGCTGGGCTTCTCAGTTGGACATGTGGCACAGAGGAGAGATCATTCTACTTAAGAATAAGTTCTGCTCTGTGCAAAGCAGTCGACCATTGCCACACATAAGGAGAACTTGCCGGAAAGAGTGAGCAGGATGGACTCATCCCAGCCTAACAAACCTCAGACTCACAAGAAGAGTGAGATCAGAATAGGGGAGGATGTGTCTCAGAACTTCTGCTCTTTTCAAAGATCTGTAACTCTCAGGCACTCAAAGACTTAAGTCTCCGCTTCAGAGTTTCTTCTGCTAAGTTTGTGTTCCTTGCTTTCCTGGCACTTTATCACAGAAGGGGTTTAAGTAGACACCCAAGCCTGGTCTACACTAGGGTGGGGGAATCGATCTAAGATACGCAGCTTCAGCTACGAGAATAGTGTAGCTGAAGTTGACGTATCTTAGATTGACTTAGAATCACTTACTTCACATCCTTGCGCTGCTGGATTGACGGCTGCTGCTCCCCTGTCGACTTTGCTTCTGTGTCTCGCCAAGCTGGAGTTCAGCAGTTGACGGGAGAGCGATCAGGGATCAATTTATCGCATCTACACTACACGCGATAAATCGATCCCCGATATATCGATCACTACCCACCGATCCGGCGAGTAGTGTAGACGTACCCCCAGAGAGTCCATATTGTAGGTGGAGCTCTGCGGGAATATGTGTGACATCCAGATACCTACTGCAGCTGTGCAATGGTGCCCCATATCCCAAGAAAGGGTCAGATAAGAGGTCAGAGCCTAGGATTATGTACTATAGATCCTGAGCTATCAACAGTGAATAGATTCAGCCCAGACCCAGGTGATTAACAATTGGGTTGACTCAGAAGAGACTACTGACTGTCTTTACAATTATTAAAAATTATTATTTAAAACTATTTTTACTATTTTTTCTTGATTGGCTATTTCTTTGCGAGATATTTTTTGTTCAATCACAAGTTATTGGCCTGATCCAGGATTGATTGAAATTCTATGGCCTATGTTATGCAGGAGGTGAGATTAGAATACTGTAAATGGTCCTGTCTAACCTTAAAATCTGTATGAATAATTTCTCTTTAAAAAAATCAAAACCATCTACTGAATATTCAGCATCTTCTAATACTTTATAATCAGGTCTTTATAATACTTTATAATCAGGGGGGTTGTTATTGTTATTCTTGTTTTTTTGTTTTTTGGAGAAGCAGTGTGATCTTGCATGCTACACACAAGACTGGGAGAAAAAAATCTCATGAGTTTTAATCCTGACTCTGTTACTGACTTGCTTTGTGATACTGGGCAAATCCTTTAATCTCAATCTTTCTTAGTTTTTCCATCTGTAAAATGAGATTACACAAGACTTCCTTACCACCACACAAGAATGTTGTGAGGACTAGTCAATGAACACGTCAGCTGCTTTTTAGATAGAAACAGTAAGTGTTATCAAATTCTACTACACTATTCCATTAAATGAATTGATCTTCAATAAATGTTTTCTATTCTGCTTTAGTGGAAATGTTTATTTTGCATTAGAACTTTTTGAATAAAGCCAGCCAGATGAAATGCACTGGGCATGCTGTTCTGCACTGGGCTTTGATTGATTTATGGAAGGCCATCTGCTGGCACTGTGAAGGACATAAATTATGGCTCAACAAATATTTTGTCACAAGGTCTATACACCTTTTCTGGTTTGGCACCCAAAGAGTTAACAAAGTAACTGCCTGTCTGCTCAGCCAGAACTGACTGGCAGCCCCACAGCAGCTCTGAAGATAGGAAGGCTGCAAGGGAGGAGGGCAGGTCAGCTGCCAGAGAGACACAGACATGGCTTCCTTCTGTAGACTGGTAAGAAGCTGTCAGACAAACCAACACTCCAAAGAGGGGGAAGCAGGGCAAGGCTGGGGAAGCCTAGAGCCGAGGAGAGGTAGGGAGAAGCTCAGGGAGCAGCAAGGGACTAAGGAGGACTGGTTTTGGCTGTTCCAAACAAGGTCCCTGAGCTGAAACCCAGCGGAGTAGGAGGACCTGGGGTCCACTTAGGGTGACCAGATGTCCTGATTTTATAGGGACGGTCCCGATTTTTGGGTGTTTTTCTTATATAGGCTCCTATTATCCCCTACCCCCATCCAGATTTTTCATACTTGCTGTCTGGTCACCCTAGTTCCACTACTAATTCCAGACAGGGGCTTTTGGAGAAAAAAAAGTCTTAAATCCAGGAAACCTAGAGTTGATCAGCCCCCACTAGAGCCACGAAACCTCTGACTCCCCAAAATCCTGAAAGGGGCAGAGACTACTGAGGACCCCTCCAGGAGGTCTTTGGTCATAACAAACACAGACTTGGGCACGAGGACATAAAATGGATGGAGCCAGGTTAAAGTAATTCCACATCTCACCATGGGTGTGTGTGTGTGTGTGTGTGGGTGCTAACATGCTCGCATAAGACGAGCTAATGAGATAAAATCTTTCCGTGTAGGTTACTATTTTGTAACACCAGAACTAGGACCATTTCAATGGTCTGTAATGTGAACACTTTGAAGCCATTTGTATTTTTTTGCTTACAAGAGATTTTTTTTTTTTTTAACCTCAAACAATATTTAAAAGAAGTCTTATTCTTGTGTAAGGATACTAAAAATGTCAGCATGAGATCAGTAGTATTATTTTGTCACAGCATGTGAAAGGAGATACATTCGATCTGGGATAACCTGTACCTCATCTCGTTTATATGTATTCTAAAAGGTCAAGTTTACTATTTTCAGTCAATGTTAGCACCATAATTGCTTGGGACACTCGCCACTCTTAGAGTTCAAGGATTTAACTGTTTAAAAAAGTCAAAACTGAACCAAGTTTGTTAAAAATAATTGCAATACGCTAAAATCTGAAGATATATGGAAGCAGCTCCCTTTGAATTCAATGTGAATCGCTCACAATATATCAGAGAGAAAAATGTGACCTGGTATTTTTTAAAGTGATTTGGATGGGTTGATATTTTCTGTCTCACTGCACAAATGGTTTGTAGACCGTAGAAAGAAAAACTGCATTTGATTATTAATTATTATTTGTGTAACAACAACACCCAGAGACCCCAACCTAGACGAGGACACTATTATGCTAGGTCCTATATCTGAACATAATAAGAAAGGCTCCTGTCCCAAAGAACTTAAAACAGAAGTAGGCAGGACAAAAAGAAAGAAAGTACTACTATGGCAGTTTTACAGATGGAGAACTGAGGCACAGACAGATTAAGTGACTTGCGCAGGGTCACACACACAAAAAACCACAACTGTGTAAGGCAATGTCTACACAGCAGCTAGGAGGGTACTTCCCATGTGAAAGACAGATACACTACCTCTGCTTGAGCAAACATGCTAAAAATAGCAGCATGGCTGGGTGGCACGGGTGGTGGCTCAGGCTAGCTGTCCGAGTACAATCCTGACTAACCCCCAGGTATGAATTCAGGAAGCTAACCCTAGCTGCTGCATCCATATTGCTACTTGTAAGCATGTAAGCTCAAGCAGAGCTAGATGTGTCTGTATCTAAACTGGAAAGCACCTTTCCATCTGCTGTGTTGACATATCCTAAGAGCCAGAAACTAAACCCAGATGTCTTCGGTCTGAGGACTTAATCACAAGAGCATCCTTCTTCCATATAACTGAAGACAAGTTAGTTTCTTAAGATTTAAAATACAAATTTACCCTTCATTTACATTCACACAACTCCACTGTTTGTTTGTTAAACACTGACAGTGTAACATTAAGACATAGGAGGACTGCCTCAAAGATCTCATGGTCTAAATGCATATACAATATCATCCATGCTGAAAGACCTAGAGAACAGCGGTTTTTACAGATTGTACTTTGCTCTGTGCAGTCTCACAGAGCATGAAACATACTGTCAGCACTTAAACAATGAGGTTCAGTGGTAGCCGGTGCCCAAAACAAGTGGTAGGGTTGCAGAAGACAAGCCCTCATTGACTTTAGCAAAGCCAATGCTGAGCACTACTGAAAATCCTGCTCTTACTATTGAAGCATATGTGATGTCAGATGGTCCACAGGGTCTATGGATCTAAGTTACCAAACTCAAAAGACATGTCTCTTGGTCTATATCTCAGAGAAGTAAATATTTTGTAGTACATTAGGAAGGTGAACCTTCAATCTTCCTCTTTCCTCCTAGAGTTTTTATCTATCTAGCGCCACACACCTGGGGGTCAGGTTTTATATAAATATGTATATAAACAACACAACACTTATTTCCCATTTCCCCTCATAGGAAATCCCTGGGCTTAGGTTATGTATTCAGAAGAGAAGAAAACATATATTTTTCAGAGGACCATGAGATACACAAACAGGTTTTAAAATAAACATACAAATAAACAAGCGTAGACAAATCAGCTATCCATTCTAATGGTACTCACCATGGTTTATCCCTTGATACTTTTGAAGGAAAGACTGTGTGCTGTTTGCTAGTGGAGGTAAGTAGATTGTCTTTGGGAGTTCTGAATGGCTTTAAGTTGCTGCTGACAGGGTTGTGGCCGCTGATACAGGATTTCTGTTTAATTTGTACTAGTGATGTCCTGGAATTGGAGGGTGGAGAAGCTGGAGATGGGGAAGGTTTACACATTGAATTGTGTCTTCGTTCTGTAATGGACAAAGAATAAATTTTAAAGCATTTCACAGGCAAAATAAATAAATAAAAGCAGTTAGAAAAGATGGAGTTATACCATTCGGTGTTGAAATCATGTGGCTTTCAGCACACAACATTACGCTAGTTAATTATGGTTGAAATCATTCATAATGCCAATGGGTAAATATGAAACACAAAAACAACTGTGTACAGTGCTCTGAAGATTGTAAAACACCATGTACGTGCTAAATAGCAACACTTTATACTTACCTAACATTTTATCAGGAGATTTCAAAGTATTTTACAAACGTTTTACAAACTGTCAACACCTTTGTAAAGTACAGCAAGCAAACATTACTGTACTAATTTTTAGTACCGAAGGGGAAATGGAGGCACTGAAATGTTAATCCTTAATTAACTGTTCAGTTCTCAGATTACCCACCTAAGGATCTACTAATTTCCTAGGGAGCTCCTTGTGATGGATGGGAGGCTGCTTTATAATAATTTACAAATACTGTATGTGACCTAGTTATTGGGATGTTTACTGTATGAATATGTTGGTTTAATTATGGACTGCAAGGAAAACAAATAGAAAGAACAAAGAATAGCTCAAGATAAGCCATCTCTGCAGAAAACACTTCAGGGTTATAAAAAGACAATGCCCAAACTATTGGCAGCGAAGATTCTACCTCCAGGCTACAACCAAGTTACAAAAATGTGTTTGCCATGGTGGGGGACAATGCTGGGAGCCAGATGAGCAAAAGGACTATAAACAGTTACAAAGATTCTGTCCAGAAGTCAGGCAGTTGTTGGGGAACTGTTCAGCCTGACATTCAGGACTCACCCACTGGAATGGCTGAAGAAGCTAGGTCTGCCTAGCCCTCATTACAGGCTTTAGTTAAATGAGATAAGCATGTAAGCCTGTTTAAGAATCTTTTTTTCTCTAAATGCTTAATTCTTACTGTTCAGATTAAACAATACTTTGGTTTAAGAAGTCTGTCTGACCACTGTATACCACTGGTCACAGACTCCTGAAAGGAAAAACTTCAGGTATTGAACCCAGTCGGAGCTATAGGGTCAGCTATAGGGTGGATGATACACAAGGTACTGTAGCCCAGGGCCCACTTTAACAGTGGGAGAACTGCAGAATTCCATATCCCAGGAGAGGCACACTCAGAAGGCCCGAGACCTGTATGGATGTACTCAGAGGACAGAGGTGAAGCTAGTCCTGTAACCTTGACATTGCCAACTTAAATGTAGAAGTAGCACATGTTGGTCCTTGGCCCATGAGAAGAGGTGCTATATTGGAACTGTTGTCAGCACTAAGGACTGATTGGTCCTTCCTCTTGCTTCTGGAAGTCACCCCCTTCCTTGGCCTGCTATCTCACAGTGAGCCAACTCCCTGTGCTGCCTGCTCCTATGCCCTCATTCATCCTGAAAGCAGAAGGCATGCATTTGCTGCAACAGAGTCTGGGGCTAGTGGGAACCTTCCAGCCAGAGCAGTTTTGTGCTGAAAAGCAGCCTGCCAGCACTTGCTGGCTGACCAGGAAGCGAGGGGTACTTCACCAGATCCCAGGATCCTGTTTCAGCACCACCTGTGGGAGCCAGGTGAAGACCAGAGATGTAGGAGAAAGAAAATGGGTGGGCTGAGTGTTATGCAGTGAAGAGGAGAGTGAGACAAGAGTTCTCATTCTCAGTAGCTCCCTGCAATTTACCTAGAAGGAACCCCCTTATCCTTAGTGACTGGCCTAGCGTTAAGCAGCAGATCAATGACAGGGCCAGAAACAGTGCTAACATCTTTAGGCTCCTAATCCCAAACTCTAGCTACTCATCCACAATTCCTTTCCCTTCGCACCATTATTATTAAAATAATATAAAGATGTTGCTCTTACATTCCATATAGTACAAAGAATTCCCTCACCCCAATGTAAACAAAGAGACTCTAAATTTTAGTTACAGCAGTCAATTAAAGTAATTATTTGCTTCTGTGCTGAGAACCTGTAAGTTATGTTTTGGTCCAGAATACAGGGAAATAGTTCTTGTCTAAATCCATCAAATAAGAAACCTAAAATGAAAAATCCAGCAGAATGCTACCTATTGCACTACTACTCAAGGCCATTCCATTAACCAAAAGCATATTAACAGGAGCTGATAGCATCATGCTGCTCAAACTAAACGATTTGCATTTGAATGACTAATTGTGCATATGTAGAGTTACACTTTCTGGTTTTGGTATTTCAATGATCTTTAAGCGGAGCTTTCTAGGATAGGGTCAAAACATGAAAATACTTTGGCTGGCGTATGCCCAAGTACAAATCTACCATTGTCAGGAAGATTCATCTATGACTTAAATTGTAATAGAAATGTCAGACAAGTTGCTTCCACATCCTTCCCCACACTCACTCTGCCTGCAAGGGCCCAATCCTGCTCTCACTGAAGTCATGGGAATTTTACCACTGATTTTAGTTGGAAACAAGACAAATTCCTAAATGTCACCAGTACTGCTAATTTCCAATAACCAACGGCACTGCCCTCTATTGAAGAAGCAACGAATAAAGTAATATCTATGGTAGACAGATATCTATGCAGTGCTTGGGAACTATATGCTGAATACTTAAAGGCGGTGTGCAAAGGGGGACAAAAGTGGAGGTGTACTCCTTTTTGCTTCTCTAGAGTTATACTCCTTTTTGCTTCTTTAGCACATAAAGAAGTGGCTAGAAAAATATTCTTTTTCATCCACCCCAGTTTTTTCCTTGCATGATTTTTTACAGTGGCCATTCAGGTTATGTCTAGCTTAGAAGACTGATTCCTGGAAAACCAGTGAATGGTGATATTACAAGAGCTCAAAGAAATGGAAGAGAGTTTTAGTCAGAATGTTTTAAACTTTTTTGTTTTTGTTATAAACCTATTTAACATCAATGACCAAACAACACTTTGAATAAAGGAAGCCTCTCTTAATGATTCAATACCCCACCTCCCACCCTTCCAAGTAACTTGTCAGACTCATGATAAACATGCCTTGAAACCACCAAGGTAGGGTGATCAGATGTCCCAATTTTATAGGGACAGTCCCGATATTTGGGGCTTTTTTTTTTTTAAATGGGCTCCTATTACTCCCTCAACCCTGTCCCAATTTTTCACACTTGCTATCTGGACACTCAGTAAAAGAAAAAACTTACGAACATCAATAAGTAAAAAGAGGGGATAAGTTCAATTTTTCAAAAATATCCTTGTCAGATCACCTTTTATTATTCTTCAGATTTTGCATTTCAGATTTCTGACAACAGTTTTACTTGCAATAAGTAATTTTTGAAACGTACTGTTCCTTTTCTTATTTAGTTAAACCGTATTAATTATTTTATGCAATTTGGTCGTGGACCAGTGTCACATCTTGTAACTCTTTTACTGCAAATGTTTGAATTTAATCTACCTTGTCCTGTCAAACAAAACAAGTTTGAATTATATTCTAAATTTTACCACTTTAAAGAGAGGTACCATCTCAGTACCTCTTGAGATTCTGATGACAAGGTACTGTTATGTAACCAATCAAGAACCTCTACAATGACAGACTCCCTGTGAATTAAAACTGTTGGTAAAACCTTTTCCTCCTTAAATATTCAGCAGGGACTGCTCAGACTATCACTTTAGCTATTAGTCTTGTCAAGACTGACTGTCTTCTAGAAAATGATACCTTAAGCATTATACCTAAGGATGTAGTAGTTGAGGGTGATATATCCCATTCATTGATAATTAAAATAAATCTTCTGGAAAGAAAGACACTCAGGTTAATTTACAGACACATATATTGACCATTTAAGATGATCAGTATTTCAGAGTCATCTAAAGAATCACATACATGAGCAGCTTCAGATTTTTTTTTAATATAGTCCTCGTTATATGTAATTTTTAATCAAGCAAGTTTGATTTGTTCCATCAAAAACTTTCCCAATCAATTAATTCTCAAGAGCAAAGCAATACATTCACAATGGAACTTGTAACTCATGTGAAATGTCAGAAATAAGAAGCACTATGTTAATATATAATGAGTTTATCCCTCCATTTTTAAAATGTGTTTGTGTTTGGGGGAAGGGAGGAAAGGTTACCAGGGCAATTTTTAATGTTTTACCTAAAGCATAAGAGAATGGCTGACTTTCTTGTGATCTGTATGGACAGCTATATCTGCCATTTCATTCCATATCTTTGAATACCTACAAACAAAACATGGCTATAAATAACCTTCCTCATTTTCAGCAGGTACTTTGAGAATTACCAGAAATATTACTTGGCCTCAGCTGAAAATACCTTAAGGACTGCTAGAAATAAATGGAAAAATATATAGCTCCCTATACATATGAAAAAGCAAACATCACGTCCATTGTCATACTCAGTTGCCTAAATAGAATGGCTGCATTCTTCCCTTTGCAACTTCCTGGAAATTAAACTTGGTTGTTTAAGCTTGTTTTATTTTTCAGATTACATTTCTATTGATTTGCCAATACATAGCCTATAAAAAGAACAGAAAAAAGAAAAACCACAACTGCACACACAAAAATGCACATACAATTTGTACTCTCCCATTAGGTATTTGCACACACAAATATCCAATAAGGATGTAACTGGCCATTTGTCCAGGTAAAAATGGGATTTCTACATGCACCTGTGGTAATTGTGCATGCAAATTAGGCACAGAAGTGCAAGCAAATTTATATGCATACAACCTGTTGAAAATAAGGTCCTAGATGTTCACGTTAAATAGCATAATCACTGTACATGCATCAAATAACCTAGTCATCCCAGCAAGCACACTTCTATTTTTATTTAAAAAATCCTATCAAGTAACTAATGCTAGATACGAAAAAGCAGCGGAGATAGATGTGTGCCTCTGATAAACCACTACAAGTAATCATAATGCTAAACTGAATTCCACACCTGTTGCAACTTCTGCAGATATCTTGCAATGCTATAAATACATTTGTTCACCTGAGTAGGTATAAAATTTGAGAGACAACATCACAAATTTACTGGAGTGTTTGTAAATTGATACTTTCGCATTACCTATAAATAACTAAGCATAATGCAATTATTTTATAAAAGAACTACTGTTAAATCCACAAGCATTTGTGATCTGTCAGACAGAACACAAGCAGAGCTGCAATCCTCTTTACAGCATTAATCCTTTCGCCTGCCTGTGGGTTTCTGCTCATCCACTCCAGCAACTGACTTCACAGCAACAAAGTTTGGCTTCTGCTGCCAAGGAGTTAACATCTTGGCAGCATTAATCTCTGAGAACAGAGTTCAACTTTCCCCCACTTGATTAAGGTACATGCATTTTAAGAAAGAAAATATAATAAACAACTCGAAGCTTGTTTTATTTAAAATTTTATTACGAGACCCTAAAGTTCATTTTTTTGCTATACAACTAAGTTTCCCTTTTCAGAAAAGCACTGCAAATGATCATTAAACTGTTCCAGCAAACTCTCCATGTCCCATGGAAACATGGATGTAATCCAATTGTTCCAGCCAAATCAGAATTTTGTGCACACCAGATGTGATGTCTTCATGCTGTTTGGGGAGCAAGTCTGGATGATCCCTGAATCTCCAGCACTGCTCTCAGTTTCCAGCCCTCTTTCATGCACCACCACACAATGCAATCCTCTACTTTTCCCAAACCCTCTGCTGCAACGGCTCAAGTCCTCAAGCTCTGGTCTCTGAACCACTTTGCTAATTCCACTGGAAATTCATTGGCTGGTGGTCTTTGGAAAATAACAGCTATTTTGGAGGAAGAGAAACATCTCAATTTCCTGGTCAGAAGCAAATAAGTTCAATTACCTAGTGACATGAGAGGCTATTTATTTTTAACTATAGCACGTGCTCAACCTATATACAGATCCATAATTTTAAAAATACACTAATAATCACTTTGACAAAATGACAATCAATAAGGACATTCAAATTCACGAAAACTGAAAACTAAAATCCTTCCTCCTCAATTCCATCCCCTCAAAAAAAAAAACAAAAATGGAAATACACTGTGCTCTGAAGGTCAACAAACTCAGATTCTGTCCGACTAGTGTCTGGGGGAAAGAGGGAACAAAAATGCTCCAAGTTCCAAAATTGAAAACCCACCTCTGAGAATGCCTTGTTCCTAGCTCTCTGACGACTACACTCATAAGATCAAGCATCCCTGCTGATCTCCACTCCTGGGATAAAATATGAGGTAGTCTCTGAAGTACAGAGGAGATAATAAGCATGCACTGAGTACATTTGGATTTAATTCTAATGACTTGTGTCAACTGTTCATATTTTACTAGATTAAAAAGTTGGATTCTACAGTGGTTTTAGTGTACGTATGTGTTTCTTTCACAGTAAATCCCTCTTTCATCCAAAATGCTTATCTCCATTAACACAAACAATTCTAGGAAAAAGACAAAACAGTTTTCAAAACAGTCTCTTGTGCATCAATGGGAGATACAAAATCACAAAGTGTTGTAAAATGGCAGGAGGGGAAGGCTCAGAGAGGGACAGTTCTGGCCGGGATGGGAGAGAAAGGCAACCACCATTACCAAATGAAAAACCTCAGTCTCTCTTGGAAGTAGTTATCAGGCCAAAAAATCCCTGTGCACAAAGTCAGAGAAAACGTGCTAGAACTTTATTTATGTAGCAACTGTCATGTTCAAACACATCTGCAGTTTACCATGATTTGACTTCCTGTGTAGACAGAGCCAAAAGCAAAAACTTGGTGTGTTTTTTTTTTTTAAACTTTCCAGTCTCAAGATTATAATCCTCAAAAAGTCAACTAAAAAGGCAATCTACCAAAGAGGGTGAAAATGGTATATTCATTCTAAATTTAATTCATGAATAATTCAGTAAACTCAGCACTTTGGTTTACAGTTCTGTATTACGTTCCATTAGAATAAGCAGAAGTGAATTGCTGAAAAAAATGTATTAAAAATATTCTGCTGACAGTAAACAGCTACAATACAGTAAGACTCAGCTAAGTGTTCACATTTATCACTACAGAAATGTCTTTTTTTTAAGTTGCCTTTCTTGAGCCGTACAAGATTTGTGGTCAAATACCTTACATCAGGTCAGACTGAATAATCAGACGACCTTCAGTATAGTATAAATGCTATTTATCTATCTTTGTTTAAAATACTTAACCAATGGTTCAATGAAGTGTTGTATCTCCTTTACAATCTGATTCTGATCTATTAAACTGTTATGCCGTAATTGTTGATGTGCTACTTACTCATGACAATTCCGTATAGTGTGCAAACACAAAATATTGTTTCTCTGAGTTCTATACTCAATTTTAATTACACAGCTCTTCACTGTGCAAAGTTGAGCAATTTATCACCTACTATTTTAGTAAATATTGTATGAAATCTTCTACAGTGTACTAATTCCAGGTCAAAGTTTGAAAATGTGCTTGGCATTAGTTCTAATTAAAAATGACAACAACAACAACAACAACAACAAACTCCCTCTCCCCGAAACAATTCTAGTTAGGAGCCAGAAAACTGAACAACTGAAGTATTGGCAGAGAGTGTCATCTTGCAATAACTGGCAGTTGCTTCATAACCAGCAGTTGCTTCATAACCAGAGCTTATAATCACCTTGTAAGCACTTTCATTTTGTAGCAACAATCTAAAAAAAACCCTACAAAACCAAATATGTGAGGCTAGATAAAAATAAACTCAGATTCGATGCCAACAAACCACAGCAGAGTGTTGTGCGATCCAAGGATAACTTTACCAGTGAGAGTTTGACAAAATAACTGTTCCAAGTTCAGTTGAAACGTTTGGAAACAATATCTGCAAACTGTATCCACCCTTACACTGTGCGCAGTAAAGGAAATGGCACAGTCAGTTTCATTTTGATCCTTCTTGTAAACTGACAAAGGAAATAAACAGCCAGTTCAAAGAAAAGTACTGTTGTTTTGCTAAAAAGCAGTCCAAATAGTATACACTCCAGACTAGGTCAAATGACATTATTTGGAAATTAATTATCAAGTGCTAAAACAACCTCTGAGCTGCACATTTCTTCATTTGCAACAGATACACGTTCTACTTCCTAAAATTAAACAGCTAAAACGACTCCCAGTTTCTAAAAAGGTCTACAAATAAAGGGGGATCAGCAAAATTCTGCAAATACCCTACTAGAAGACGAAATGTAAACTGAAACCACTTACAGAGAAGAACGCGCTGCCAACGTAATCTGATTCCACGATGACTGTAAACATGTTGTACTTTTGGAACGTGAAATGATTCACATTACCACAGACTCCGTCAGAGAAATACAGCAATGTGATTAGGTATTGTGCATGGGTTAGAAATCAGGCAGATGACCTGCTGCAACAAATACCAGATCAGTCGTTGCATACACCAACTGTTTTGACTACAGGCACTTATTAAACAACAAGTTTCAGGTCCTACCAGTTGGACACCAGAACTGATCCTGTGCCAAGAACAACAAGCACTTTGAAAAGTGCTGCTTTTTAAAAAACTATTTATACAAGTAATATTGAAACAAAGTACAAGATTAAAGCAGCAGGAGTAGCAGATATACATATTTGTGGATAAAGGTTTTATTTATTCTTTTTTTTTTTTTTTTTTTTTTTTTTTAAGGTAGGGGTAGGGTGACCAATGTCCGATTTTACTAGGGACAGTCCTCGATATTTGGGGCTTTCTTAATATGGTGCCTATTCATCCTATCCTGCGTCCCAATTTCACAACTTGCTGAGTATGGTCAGCTGGGAAGGGGCAGGGTGGCGTGTGTGAGATGTTTCGCAGTAGTTAGAACCAGGCAAACGCGGAAGCTCTCTTGGAGCACTTTAAATGTATATTAACAATTGCAGGATAACTGGCAACAAGATACAGTCAGATTAAAATCCTAGAACCTCACTATAAACTTACTGGAAAGAGCCAATTCCTCAAAAAAATAAACGATAGAGAACATGTGCTCAGCATACTTTATCGCAGGATTGGATAGTGGAATCTTCAGTGACTGATGTAGAAGGAATCTAAAGGTAAAACTCAGGTGATAAAGTCGGCTAATGCTCTCCAAGAAGTCGAGTCAGGGAACATTCCTGCATTCTTTCTGTTTGGAAAGCAGCATAGCCACCAAGATCAGCTAATTAGGAAATAATAAATAAATGTATCTCAGCATAGTGTTAGAAGCCATTAGCAACTCCTATCTGCTTATATGCTTCTTATTAACAAAAGGAATGAAGCTGTAACCAGCAGGAGTCAGTAGAAAATCCTAACACGCGTTTTACTGCAAAACAGAGATTCTGGCAAGTGGACAGTTTGAGACTGCAATCTGCTGACCTAAAGTTCTATAGTTCACATGGATAAGGTGGATTCAATATAGTCCAGTCTACGATGCAACGCCTGTTAAAACAGTTACATTTCCTCCCAGAGCTGGAATCCATTCAGTGGTATGTGATGAGGGATTCTTGAAAAGGTGAATGAAACTAGTAATATTTATGATACAGATACAGGACTATTGCAACTCAAAGATCATAGACCATAGGTTCAGAAGGGACCATTGATCATCTACTGCCCTCCTCCAAGGAGCCACAACTATACCATACAGCATTAAACAACCCCTAACTCATGAGAGTTATTGAAATCCCTCAAAAATGATCTGAAGACCCAGTGCTGCCAGAGAATCCACAGCAAGCGACCATGCCCACGCTGCAGAAGGAAGGTCGAAAAAGCTCTCAGGGCCTCGCTAATCCGTCCCTGGAGACTTCTTCCCGACCCCAATATGCGATCACTAAACCCTGATCATTGTGGCAAGACTTCACCAGCTCAGCACCATGAAAGAACTCTGCAGTAACCTCAGTTCCCATCCCACAACTATCCCCTCACAACCTATTGAGCCAACTTATCTGCGATATCCAAGATTAATTGCCCAAATTACACACTATAACATCCTCCATAATTTATCAAGCTTAGTCTTAAAGCAGATAGTTTTGTACCATACTTTCCCGGATAGGCTGTTCCAGAACTTACTTCTCCCTAATTGTTAGACCTTCGTCTAATTTCAAGTCAAACTCCTAAATATCCCAGTTTTAACCCATTTCGTTCTCGTGCCACTATTAGTACTATAACTAAATACCTCTCCCCCAAGTAATCCCTGAAATTATATGAGAGAACAATCCCACCCCTTCCGGACCTCTTTGCAGGCTAAACAAGCCAAGCTCTGTTGAGTCTCCTTCATAAGCAGATTTTTCCATTTCCTCCCGGTCATCTAGGTAGCCGTGCCTCTGATACCTTTTCAGTTTGAATTCATCCTTTTAAAACTGGAAACCAACGAACCGCCACAAATCGGTGGGGCTCCCAGCGCCGTATTATAACGGCCTTAACACCTCCTTCTCCTGCTGGAAAACCTCGCCTGATGCATCCTTAAACTGCATTTGCTTATTTAAACACAATATCAACATTGTGCCGGCTCATAGTCATCCTGCGATTAACCCAAAGTCCAAGGTCCTCTTCCCCTCCGTCGCTGCCAAACTGATGCGTTCCCCAACATTATATCCTAAAATTCTATTATTAACCCTAATCAGACCTTGCACTTTTCACTATTTTGATATTTCATCTATTTTATTTCGTCTCTTCTCCAGTTTTACAAGGTGGTCCAAGATCTTCCTGAATGTACCCGGCCTCTCCTGTTAGCAATACCCCCCTTCACTTGTGTCACCGC
>NC_133769.1:28797562-28916557 GCF_003597395.2 Chelonoidis abingdonii
CAAATCAGATCCCGGCGGTCTGTAGCACACCCCAAGCACTATCTCAGGGGAAGCTCTAGTAGCTTTTTTACCCAGCGTGATTTTTACCCAGACAGACTCCGTCTTATCCATTCCATCACTTCTTATTTCATTACAGTTCACCTGAAGCGTCTATTTATTAAAAGTAGATAGGTAATTAGAGATAGATTGGTCTGAAGGTTGTGGACAACCTAGTCCCTTTTCCTTCCCATTTTACTATGTTAATAGTAGCACACCATGATTAATCAAACCTTACTCTTGCACAAGGTCAAGTTTAATTACAAGTTTTTCTTGCAGGGCTTTATTGACAGGAATTAGGGAACTTGCATACATTTTCCTCCTCAAATTTTGGGGGTGTTTTTATTGGCAAACCGTTGTATACTCAGAGGCAATAACATTAGTGATGTATCTCTATGTACAAGGAAGAGTAGCTTTTGATAACTTGAAATGCAAAATCTTTTGTTGGATCAACCTGGTGCAATTCATTTATGATACTTTATATGATGCTATTTAGTTCATCTAAAAAGACCAGAGATGACAGAAATACAACAGTAATAATACTCAACAAAAGTGTCAACAACAAAATGAAAAGAAAGATAAGGACAGCTCCTGTAATGACAGAAAAATCGCTTCAAATCAATGTGCTTAATTATGCTGTCTGTAAAATGGGATTGCTCATGCTTGCTTACCCCTTTTGGCAAGTGCTTTGATTTTTAAAGATGAAAGTGCAAAGCATTTTTAACAAGCTCATTTGAGAGACAGGCAAACAAACAAACACACAAAGGGTGAGTGACTTGCATAAGTGGCAATGGAACGCACTCAGCTGGTGAGCCAGAAGACCTAGCTTTGGTGTGATGGGTATTTGCTGTTTGATGCTGGGGCAGTCCCTTAACCCTTGTTTTCTCATCTGTGATATGGGGATACACACACTTATTTACCTCCCCACAAAGGGGGATGTGAAGTTTAATTAGGAAGAGGAGGTTACTTACCTGTAACTGCAGGTTTGTCAAGATACATCCCTGTTCAGGTCATAGGGGATTATGGAATTTCTAATTCACAGTTATACCCACAATGCAATTGAAGGTGCGAGAGCAACATGAGTTGGTGTACCCACACTACCTAACTTTCTCTAGTACAGCTAAATATGAAGAAGATGCCACGGTGCAGACTTCAGCATGGGCTGTACAAACACTCTGAAGACTGTGGGTACATACTTGCATTGCCAGCCTGTGCTAAAGCCTGTGCCACCATGTCTTTTCAGCTATTTTTAACCATGCTAGCTAGATGAAAGCTAGTGCAGGTATATGAAGCCACGCTTGCAATCACACCTTTGACTGCAGCACAGACATACCCTTGGACCTTACAGGAGCTCCTGGAAGGAGGAGGGGAGGATTATTGCTTTTTTTTTTAATGTTTTTTGGGGCAGGAACTATTTCTTCTTTGTATTTAGAGTCTAGCACATTTTAGATGCTTCTGCAAACAGAACAACAACACATAAAAGG
Organism: Chelonoidis abingdonii; assembly: GCF_003597395.2. NCBI lineage: Eukaryota > Metazoa > Chordata > Testudines > Testudinidae > Chelonoidis > Chelonoidis abingdonii. Next base: position 28,799,083 of record NC_133769.1, read on the forward strand.
AATCAAACTGTTTCATCTGTTTCTTTTTCTTGTAAAACTATGGATGAATAGAGAACTAGTAGGATTATGATATTACAAGTACTAAAAAAGTGAAATTTGAGAATATAAAAGGGAAAAATTTAATTTTAACTTAATTCTAACACCTGCTGAACAATTCAGATGAAAGATCTCTGCTAAACATTCAACAAATTCCATCAGTATAGCATTGAAAAAGTTCCCAGTTCTCAGGTTCTCCAATGAGACCTCCAACAGAAACAGGAAAGGGAAAGTGATAAAAGGTTTCCTCCTCCTCTTGTGACAACTAAATCTCCAACTCAAATTTATGGTAGCAGACAGGAAATAAGGAGAAAACAGCTATATTACAGCTAGGATGACTGTCTGCAACAGTTAAGAACTGAAACCATTAAGCAAACATAGAATTCTACCCAAGATTCAACTTTGCTAAAGTTTGACCAAATACAGTCCAAGACACTTTCCTCAGCGTAGATTGTTGCTATATTAAATTTCACTGTTGTTCTTGTTCTTTGCCTTTGCCTTGTCCTGCTAGTTGGGGTTGGCGGCTCTTGTTCTTTGTCTCCAAGCACTGCCGTCGAGTGTGTTTTCCAATCAGACACTATCCTTCTTTCTGTCCTCCTTCAGTGATTCAAACCATCTTCTTCTGGGCCTTCCTTGTGGTCTTTGTCCTGTGGTCACTAGATCACATACTCTTTGACCAACATATCTCGCATCTCGTCTTCTCATGTGACCCAACCACCTTAGCTGATGCTCCCTCAGCTTTTCCTTGAGGGGTATCTGCATCATGGCTCAAACTATTTCACTGAGTAGCCTGCCAGCTCTCATCTTACCCAGCTTCCTCTTGACTATTATTATTTCAACAGTATAAAGCAATGGTTCTCTCTTCCTTTTTGGCCAGCATTCCAACTCATACATCATGGCTGTCTTAATCATAGTATTACACGCTTTGTTCTTTAGTTTACTTGGCATATTCTTATTGAAGAGGATTCCTGTCAACTCCTTCCATTTGCACCAAGTGCGCTTCATATGACTCCTAACATCCACATCCCTATCACAGCTTAACACTGAACTGAAATATTTAAATTGTACAGACTTTAATTCTATACCATCTAGTTTTATTGGCGTCTCATTGTCTGTCTCAATGAAGCATCTCACGTACTCTGTCTTTTGTCGTCCAAGTCATAAATTTCAACCTTCCTTCCCCAGCTTTGTGCCTTTTCCAGCCTGATTTTGCTTCATTTCAACTTCTAGCCATTGGATCTTGTTATATCTTTGTCTGCTTGATTGAAGAAACCAAACTACACTGAAGTGCACTATCGAACTTTTAGTGTGTGCCAGCAGGGACCACACAGGCCAGGCAATGTCCGACATGCTGGTGAACATCAGAATTTACATCCTTGCCAGTGAAGACTAAGGCACTGTGAAGACAAGCCCTAAGGTGGTAGGAAAAAAGTATATTATTGTATTTGAGCAATAATATGATCACCGAGCGAAAGACAATTAGAGTGCAGACACCAGGGGTCAAAGTTAAGGTTAAACATGCAGTATCACCTGGGGCATTTCCTGATTTGAGACTGTAACTAATCTCATTTTTTAAAAGAATTAAATATATTATTTTCACAGCTAATATTGTATAAAGCAATGGACCACTGATCTGCCGTCTTCTCTGGAATTCTATGTCATATACAAAGTCATCTGTTTTGCATTAGTTCACTCACAACATTATGAACTACTGAGCTACTGAGACCAGTTTAAAGAAAGGATTGCAATCTTCATGAAAACTGTTACCCCAGGAAAATAATGGTGGTGAGATTCTATGGTGTGCACCCTTAAGGATATGTCTTCTTTGTAAAGTAAAGGTCTGTTTGTTTCTGCATCTCCATGCTAGCTTTCATCTGGTTTGTGCAGATAACAGTAGTAGTGAAGATATGGTGGCACAGGCTTGTTCTTGGGGTAACAGGCTGAGTACAAGCCTGATGGAGACTTTAGGTTTCTACTCGGGTTGCTAGCCCATACTATCATGTCTACATACTGTTACCTATTCTAGCTAAATTAAAGCTAGCATTCACATGTCTTTCCATGCTACAAACATACCTTCACTTGCAGTGAAGAGATACTCTAAGAGGCACAGCACAAATTCACAACTAGAGGGAAGAGAGGAATGAGTAGCTTTAAGCCACTTTTACACTCTCCTGATTCTAGGCAGTTCTGGTGGATGAAGCAGTACCTAGCACACCTTAGACAGCCCTGGAGAGTCTAAGTCTGAGGTCCTCAACCTATTTACTATTGTGCGCCTCGTGTGTTATGTGGGCCGCATCCACACTACATACTACCTATATGGCCCTTAGAGTGTCACATGGGCTACTACAGCTGTGTGATGATTGGGTTGCAAGCCGCCCTCAGGCTGCAGGTTGAGAACATGGGCCTAAGTTATGGAATTCTCTCCCCAACTGCAGAACTGCTCAGAATCTCCAAGGTGCTATGCTTGGGAGGGGGTCCTAAAAAGATAGCCTACATCTGTCTTCCTCAGTTTTTGCTCTGGCTATATCAATGGCTTAGAGAGACCCTTTACCTGGCATAAAGGAACCTAGAAAGATCCTAGATCTTTCCTCAAGAGGTCCTGCTATTATGTTACTGACTCTTTCAAAGGCATTTTTTTGATTTTCACAGCACTGAGTATGGCATTTATATGAATCCTTACTGAAAGGACAGGTTTTTTTCATACACATGGATTGCACGTGAGGATCTGTTGTCCTCACTGCGTTCCATTTAGACACTGCAGATTTCTATAGCCCTAGAGATCTTTGTCTTAACACATGTATTATACCAACATCATTCTCCATTCAGTAAGAGGTTGTTTTAACTGTTACACTGAGCAAAAGAGCCAAAGCTAACAGGATTCAAGCACACGTGGACAACTGAAACATTCCAGACCTCTTCATTCTAATGCCACTCTTTCTAGTCACCAGAGGGCAAACAGCAGAGAGACTCTCAGACAATTTAGGCCCAAATTTGGATCCAATTTTAAAATATTCTGCGACAGTCTCCTGTTCACCTATGGGCAGGATTTTCCCATTAATGACAATGAGAATCGTGTGCCCAGAATAAAGGAGAGTATGTGTCTCCTCCAATCTGTTGCAAAATACTCTTCAGGTTCTAGATTTTTAAAAAATCTACTTCAATCACCTATGAAAGAGAGACATTTTAAAGCTGACAAAACAATGCTGCGAGCTCCCCCTACTGGATCTGCAATTAACCTAAAATACTATACCCTGAGCTATTCTGACAACATTGAGTACAAAGATAGAAGTAAACAAGAGACATGTTATATGATGCACATTCCCATACTGTTTTTAACCCATTCTTTTCCACCTCACCGAGTAATATATTAGGGTTTTAATTCTGAGGTCCTTGCTCAGGTTTTCACTGTTATTATTCAGGCAAGCCCACAATGCCTTCAATGGGAGTTCGCCTGCGTCAGAACAGAAAACTGAGCAAGCACGTCAGTATTTGCCTCAAAGTGAACAGCAAACATAAAATAAATGTTAACCATATAGTTGGGTGATTTCAAAGAAGCTAATATGCAGAGTTTCTATGTCCCTATAAAAGATCAATTGTTATATTTGATTAACTTCTTGGAGTAGTGTGAGACATATCTGGTGGCTCAAACGTTAAGTTCTGGGGATTTTGTTATTTTCATATGACACAATAGCATCAGAAGCCCCAGTCAGGATCAGGACCCCATTATTCCAGGTGCTCTACAAACACATAGGCCAACGCTGTTCTGCTATTAAATTTGTTTGTGTTTTTTCCCCCCTTGTAAGTGCTCAGATGCCACAATGATGCTGTCACTGCTAAAAATCAATGAAAAGATACAAGTCAGCCAGCTTCTGCGGCAACAGAGCTCTTTGTAGGGAGGTAGCAATGGCCAGGTCCCCATATTGGAGACTGCACAGTTCCCTTCTGACCAGCAGCAGAAGGAAGCATTGCACAACAGATATTTTTCATCCACTGAACCTCATTTTGAGCAGATAAATTCAATAGCAGACAGTGGAGGTGTACTGACTTGCATTCTGAGCGCCTACTGCCGATCCACTTATACCTACGACAACATCTTGGATGTGTCTCAACCAATCTGCAGACAAATCTCCTGAACCAATAGTTTCAGAAGGAACAGAGAAGAATTCCCTATTTTAGTCTGAAAAAGGAAGTTTTTCAATGATGCAGGGTCTTGTTTTACTCTGAAGTCACCTTCCAGCAGAAATGGAGATAATGAGTATTCTCCTTGATAATAAAGGGTTGGTCTAAACTGCAAGGTAAGCCCAGTTTTGGACTAAGGGTTGAGCCCACACCCACCTTCTGTCTACACACAAATCTCTCAGATTTGGGCTCAGACCCAGGATCCTGGAGGGTTGGAGATTTTGAGTGCAAGTCAAGCTGGGACCCAGGATTCAAGTCTTACTCCTTTGCAGTGCTGACACAGCCCCCGACTCGGATCCTGGGAATTCGCCAAAAGTATCCCATAAACCAACTTCCTCTGTCCTCTCTATTCCAAGAATCTCCAGTCAACTCCCAGGAAACAGATTCAGCTCCTCATGGTGCAATTCTCTGTTTGTAATGGAGACTGAACAGGACAAGCATTTTGCGAAGCATGCTGCTTCATGGTGACTGGAGCACAGCCAGGTTTTGGTAAATTCCTGGTGCGAAGCCAGCAAAACAGTGGACTTTAGTGAAAATACCAGAAATGACCATGCATACCAGCAAACCGCAAAGAAACTGGCAGCATTGCAAATTTACCCGACCAGTGCAGGGAGTGGATTAAGTGACCAGAACTGCACCTCAGGCAACTTGCTGACATTATGCCCATTTTATGATGAGTTTGACTGGGTGCTGGGCACTGCACCAAGCACAGTGCCAACACAGGTGCATGATGATCTAGTCAGCCAGGATGGTGACCTGCTGGTCCCAGAATCCAGCATGGGGACTGATGGGAACCAGCAGGAGGCGCTGAGCTAGGACAGTGAAGTGAAACTGTTGCTGAAACCAGCCTCAGAGGAGGCTTTGGAGCAGGAACAGCAGGAGCACACCCAGAGACTGTATTTGAAGGAGCTGTTTGATGCCCTTTCCCACGGAACAGCCTGTCACAGAGCTTGTAGCACACATGAAAGGGACAGAAGCTGATAAGTTTCCGGCTCCATTTTAAAGTCTCATAATAATAATGGGAGGGATTTCTGTTTTATGAACCAATTAAAAAGTTGTTAGAGGCCCTAGCTAGCAGCATGTATTTGCTAGTGGAGTACTATATGGTACCAGTGGCTTGGCTTCCTTCATCACATGTAGTTCAAAATGGTGACTGAGAAACACAAACAATAAAAATGCCTTGAAAGTGAATCCTTACTTGAGAAGGTACAGATTTTTGCTAGGGCATTCCTGTTTCTTAAAAACAATAACCTTCCATTGCCATGCCTGGAAATACGCAGCTCTGGAACCACTCAATGGTGTAACAAGCTGCCTAGAAAGAGTAAATGGGAGGGGGAAAGGGAATGAAGGTGAAAATGTTTTTCATTTACAAATCTAGTCCATTTCAGTTAGAAGTAGTCCATGTAGGTGACAATATCATTTGTGCCAAATTTGACCGAGATTAGAATTTTTTTCCACAAATGTGGCAGAGGGAGAGGGGGAGTAAGGGGATAGTCATGGAGTTCTGTATGTTTGTATGTAGCCATAACAGGACAGGCCACACGAAAACTAACATATCATCCTGTTGATTCCCTCATGAATTCTAACCCAAATTGGAGGGTGATAGCTGCAAACTATTCCTGAAGCAGGAACTCCAGATAGGGAGTCACATTTCAGGGGAGGGTAACTGACCAGCCCACTTCACTCAGATTTTCTGTTCAGTCACTATACATTTGAATACTTCGCTTGCACACACTGCAGGTTTCCCATCAGCAGGTTGGAATAACATCTCCCTTTGCCAGTAGGCACCACAACAACTTATGTCCTCCAAAATGTCCCCCAACCCAAGTAGTGCTGCAATTTCTAGAAAACACAAAACAACTTTAAAATTTTAACTTAGTATGGTCTCTGGACTTCTTTTGCTGCGATTAACCCAGACATGTCCAGAGATCTGTGATCTGAAGCATCCCTCTCATAATATACTGAGGTTCAGTTTGGAAAAGTATTATTTTAAGACCTTGGAATTCCACAAGGACTTTTTCTGTGCTTCTGCACTGAGCTATTGAGACAGTAGCCCTCTGTGTCTTGTACTATTATGGGCCCCTTGACCTCTACTGGCTGCTGTACATCCACAGCTCACCCACACTGCAGCAGAACTTGGGTCACTATATCTTCATGGACCTTTCCAAGAGGAATTGTTTCTGTGATCAATTTATGGTTGAAGTTCTGAACAGGGCCAACAAGTAGGCCGAGTCACAAAGACAGATTGACTTACGGCTAGAGGAAAGGCATGGCAAGAGGCCAGCACGAAGGCTCAGGCTGGCTGAACAGCTTGAGGACAGGATATCAGTGTGGGAGTAGGCACTTGCTTCTCAGTTCCTGGAACAGGAATGGTGGCTAAAGGAGAAGGACAGAGCTCAGCAGAGAGAACTGTGGCTGATATCACTAACGGCCACAAAAGTAGCAGCTCTTGCTGCATCACCCACACCACAGCCTGAGTCCCTCATGTGGTACCATGTGATATAGTCTAGAAACAGCTTGGAAAACTCCATGGCTGGGTGGCCCATGCAATCAGCCCCCCATGAGTGGCTTGGTAGGGCAGCTTTGCTCCATGCTGCCCTCCATATTGACCACCTCCCCTATGGATGCTTCCATCCCTCTTCCCTGGCACCAAATGAACAGCAAATGGGGAAAGAAGGGAAAGGAGAACAAGGGGGCAGGGCAGGGAATATGCAAGAACAGGGGGTTCTGTCTCATACATGGTTCCACTGTTTGCACTGTTTGGTTTTTAAGGTTCTATTGTTACTGGTGTTTTGGTGAGGAAATGGGTTAATGTTGTACTTCCCTAATACAAGTTTATTAATAAGCTTTTTATTTTATCAAGAAAGTATTGCTATCACTGCATCACATCATACAGTGTCTATCTGAAATAATAAAGGAAAATAAATGAGAAGGGAAAAATTAGGAATTAGTATGCAAACACTATTCACAGATACAGTTGTCTATATCAATCCATACTTCAATCACTTCCTTACATCAGTCCATACTGTGAATCATCAAAGAGAGTGGGCTAAGTAGTCATGTCATTCATAAATCACACCCTTCCCAAGCACTGAAAATGCCCCACACAATGAGGCCCATTCCCCACCCCCACCCCAGCACACTCATAAAGGTACAAGTCTCCCTCTTTCATTGGACCATGCAAGTCCATAATGCGGGAACACAAAGTATTCCTGACTTCTGTTGTCTGGGTGTGCATCCAGCTCCAGTTGTGGTAGGTGCTCTTTCTGGCTGAGTGTACTGATTCAGCGGACCCGCTGTTATAGATCCATTCAGAAGGAAATGGCTCCCCTCTTGTTTCATAAAGATTGTGAAGAGCACAGCAAGCACAGTAGTGCGGAGAGCCTTGATGACACTGGCATGCAAACAGGTCTGTAGACATCTCCAACATGATTTCAATTGGCCTAAAGCACATTCAACAACCATTCTACATCTGCTCAGAGTGTAATTAAAACATCTTTTGTCAAGGCCTCTGAAATCAGGGTACAGTTTCATAAGCCAAGGCAAAAGGGGGGTATGAAGAGTCCTCCAGAATAATAGTGGGGACAGTAGCTCGTTTATGATAATGTCATTTGGTGGGAATAGTGTCCCAGCCTGGAAACAGAACTCCCAAACAATGAAAAACTCTAGTATGAACTTTCCCAGTGCAATCCATGCCGACATTCACAAATTTACCTCTGGGGTCCACAAAGGCCTGCAGAACAATGGAGCAGCGCCTTTTTTGGTTTATGTATCCGAGTGTTCCTTGAAGGCAGCAAAATATGGGCACATGCGTCTCATAAATAGCCCAGGTGCAGTTTGGAAACCTATTTTCTCCAAGCCAGAAGTTACTTTAAGAATATCTTTGATGCCTGTTACTTTAGGATACACCACATGCCTGACTGTCTCAGAAACTTCCATCATCACATTGCCTACAGTTGACTTTCCAACATCAAACTGGTTGGCAATGGACCTGTAGCAGCTTGGGCTAGCCAGCTTCCAGACGGTTATGGCAATCTGCTTTTGGATCGAGAAGGCCACCCTCATCTGTGTATCTTTACACTGGAGGATTGGGGCAAGCTGCTCACAAAGCTCCAAAAATGTAGCTTTTTTCATGCGAAAGCTCTGGACCCACTGCCGGTCATCCCAGATCTGTAGGATGATGTGATCCCATCAGTCTGTGTTCGTGGCCCTGCTTCAGAAGTGCCAGGTTAGGTAGGGGGCATCAACAGCTGTGCCAAGTGTCATGAGCATCAGCCACTTCAAGTCTGCCATGTCTGTGTCCTCCTCCATCAAAAACTATCAGTTGCCTTTGGTGTGTCAGAAAACACCGCCGACATGTCCACCAGTGTCACACAGAAGCTCTGCCTGTTTCCTGACACAGGAGTGAAAGTCCACACAAGAGAAGGTCTTCAAAGGGCTCCTCTGCCACATTGCTGGCTCTGATAGCTGGGAGCACACAGAGCAAAATGACTGCTCAGCAGGATGTGTTGGCAGGCTATTCGAATTTCCTATAATGTGTGGTTGGATGGTTAAGTTTTCTTGAAGTGCACCATGATCAAAGGACTAGTATGGCCACGTTTCAAGAGGATGCAATGGGAGTCTGGGATATGGTTAGTTTGACTTGGATCTACATTCTGTTATGTGGAAACCAGAGCCCCAGATTTGAGCCTGGGTTAGGAAATTCTTAAACGTAGGGTTAACGATCAGCATAGATGCTCAAGCCCTGGGTTCTCTAACCCTGAGTCAGCCGAACCTGGACTTACATTGCAACGTAGACATACCAAAAAAGGTATGTCTACACAACAATTAAACACTTGCGGCTGGCCTGGGTCAGCTGACTCAGGCTTGTGTGGCTTGGGCTGAGGGGCTGCTCAAGCCTGAACACCTACACAACAAGCCCTCAGCCCAAGCCTTAAGAGCCCAATCAGCTGACATGGGCAGCCAATGGGTCTTTTATTCCAGCACAGATGTATCCAAAGAGGCCTAACCTGGGCATGCTCCCTTTAAATAGTACATACTGCAAGACCAAGTCCTAAGTGAGGGACCTGTTTTTTTGACAGACCAGTCTCTGCACTTGATCAAAGGAAGTCTTGTAGGGCAGAAAAACAGTTTTCAATTGCAGAACCCTAATGTGAGATCAATCTGGGCCGAATCTGACTGGAACCAAGAACTTCAGTGCTAAGACAATGTGGTCTCAGAAGTGGCTGCAAAAAGTACTTATTTATTTATTATTGTTCCGTGCTATATTGAGGGATATCACTGTGCAATTGATTTCACATAAAAATAGTCTGCAGATTCACTGATCCTTCACTGGCAGATGACAGTGGAGCAGAAGCTTTTTATGACCTGATGTGAAGGTGTTCTGCAGATGTGTCTCCTTGTGACTATGTCTGGGAATTAGCTCTTGTCCTGTCTGGCACCCCCTCCTGGTGGTTGCTTGTCCAGTGGCCACTCTCTTTGGGATGTGGGGTGCTCCCTCTTTGTGACTCGGTTGTCTGGTCAGGTGCTATATAGTTCTCCCCTTCCAGAGTAAAGTCCCACCGGACAATCTGTCTGCATGTCTTTTCAGGTAGTCTTCCCTTCTGACTCTAGGTCCTGTGACACTTACCCATCACACATGACTTCAGAAACAAAATACTGATGCCCATGTTTAGATGCCTGATGCCTTATCATAGACTTAGACATTTTTAAAACTGGAGTTTTAGCCTTAGGCTAGACATTTCAGCCATTTGCAGAGCCAACAAGTAGTGAGGCTCTGAATGAGAATCAGTAGAGAATGGAGTTCTCTCAATCTGGGCCTGGGCACATGTTTATGAGAATTTAGTAGGAATGCTGTTTAGCACTCAAGGGATGCTGGGTTTGAAAACCTTCGTCTGGGTTCCCTAAGCCCACTGAGGTTATTCCAGGTCCTAGACAGAACTTTTGGAAAACCTGAACTATGCTACTGATTTTATCTGGAGGGACTCCCAGAAAGGGAATGTCTACAGCTTCAGGCTCTTGGAGTAAACCATTGGTAGATAACACTTTGCAGTAGTATTTAAATGACAGTAGGATAGACGACCTAGATTTTTTAGGGTTGCTAACTCAGCAAATCCCAAAGAATCAGAGAACTCTAGTTACACCTACAAGAGAAAATAGTCTGTGGATCTATGTTCTCAAAACTATACTCAGACAATATAGCATATGAGCCAGTTATGTTAGACATAAAATATCACAATGTGAGTGTGGCAAATTGCCGGTACTGTTATGCTGGGTCTCGTGCTTTCTCTTCTTTGGAGAAAGTTCAGGGGGCCATTGCTTGCCTCTGAATTGGTATTTTAATTACCCCACTAGTGTCCTTGAGGAGGGGAGTGGAGAGGGAGGGACCTGGGCCTGCCCTCTTCTCCAAGTCCCAACCCAGGGGCCTTGAGGTTTGTGGTGAACCACTTGAACTAGCGGTTCCTTCCCCTGGACTACTTCTCTCTCCTGCCCTTCAGCTTGTGAAGGGGCTTCTTGCCCTCCTTCTACATAAGCCAGGTGCCCCTTACCTAGGGGTTTTTTTTGGATTTCTCAGCCCACCGCAGTACTCCTCCAAACTTTCCTTTTGGTCTCTCTTCAAAATTGCTCTCTACTCCAACCAAACCTTCCTGCTCCAACTCCCACACTGTCTAACTGAAGCAGCGGTTTTTATCACATGACTGACTGCTGGTGCTCTAATTGGCTTCAGGTGCTCTAGTTAATCTATAGCAAACCTTCCTCCCCTTGCAGGGAATAAGGCTCCCTGCTAACACTCTCCTGCTGCCCTCTGGCCATGCTGTATCACAGTGAGATTCTCTTGTCTCTGTGATAAATCAGGGAACCTTAGTGAAAATGATGTAGGTCTAAAACTCCTTTATCAAGTGGTAGTATAGAGACTATGGACCATGCTGGCATTGGATCCAGTTGTCCTGAGCAAATCAGGGGATTTCAGCATTGTTGATACTGAGCACAAAGAAACTTTTCCAAGTGGTTTACTCAAGTTAACAATTCTGGATCTTGCCATTGAACTACATTGATTCAGATGGATCATAGGATCCTATTGCCACTTGAGTGGGTGTGGAGTCACTTCAGCTAAGGCTGACTTTAATAGCACTTTTAAGTAAATGGCTCATCAGAGTCAATTGTCCTGAACCCTCCGCACTCTTTCCTTTGACTCAAAAACAAATTTTTTTCAGTTTGTTGGAAAATTCAATTTTTGTTTTGGGTTGACCTGAAACAAGTTTTTTCAATTTTTTGGTTCAGTCATCAAATTGAAACATTGGTTATTTGAACAGTTCTAGTTAAGGCTTCTTGTCTGAGCCTTTCCTTGGGACATGGGACTCTGCAGTCCAGCCACCATACACCTTAAAACTAGTACTTTCACTTTCCCAAGTGCCTTCGGTCACTTAGGGTATGGCTACACTTGAAACTTCAAAGGTGAGTGTGGTCGCAGCGCCAGTGCTGGGAGAGAGCTCTCCCAGCACTGCACGTACTCCACATCCTCGTGGGGTTTAGCTTGCAGTGCTGGGAGCCGCGCTCCCAGCGCTGCGGCACTGTTTACACTGACGCTTTACAACGCTGTATCTTGCAGTGCTCAGGGGGGTGTTTTTTTCACACCCCTGAACGAGAAAGTTGCAGCGCTGTAAAGCGCCAGTGTAGCCAAGGCCTCACATACACTACTGTAGAGATCCACCTAGCTGTGGACACTCTGGGATTCTAGTTAAAGCCCTCTGGTAACAAGGTGGCAGGAAAGCCAGGATTATAGGCTTAGCAAAGGAATTTCTTAACCAACAGAAATTTTACTCTTATAAAGCACTTGAGAGATAGAGAGCTTTATAAAATATTAGTCATGAGACGCCCCCCTTATGCAGACCGAATAGAGACACTGGATTTATGGCTTATTACAACAATCTATAATCCACTAACAACCCCCCAGCTCCTTTCCTCCATGTTTCCTCCATCTGAATGGAAGGGTGTTAATGGGCCACTTCACTTTGAATGGTCCCTTGAAATATGTGTTAACTACTTATGCTAAACAATCTGTTCCATCATGTATTTAGCTTGTGACACTGAGTAAATTTCCCAGACCTGATAAAGAGTTCTGTGTAAGCTCCAAAACTTGACTCAGGCTGCACAGAATCCCTCCTGCCCTTTCTCTTCATTCAGTCCTGCTTACATCTGGTGATGATCTGCCCACCCCTGCTCAGAACAGCACCCTTCTTCTGCCATATGTCCAGGCTAAGCAACTGCAGCTATGCTGACATCTAAAATTCCTTGCCCCATGGGGCTGGGCCAGCATTTGAGGGACAATCAAAGTTAGTGGCTCCAGACTACTCTGTGGTAGCTTCAACAAGGTGTCAAACTTCTTTTCTGGGCAGGCCACCTGTCTGGAATGCATTACAACAGGGGTTCCCAAACTCGGTTTGCGGCTTGTTCAAGGCAAGCTCCTGGAGGGCCGTGAGATGCTTTGTTTACCTGAGCGTCCTCAGGTATGGACACTCGCAGCGCCCAGTTGCTGCGGTTTGCCATTCCCGGCCACTGGGAGCTGCGAGCAGGCGTACCTGCGGACGCTCAGGTAAACAAAGTGTCTCGCGGCCTGCCAAGGGTTTACCCTGAACAAGCCATGAACCAAGTTTGAGAACCTCTGCCTTACAACGACCTTGTCTTGGGCAAGGTTAGACATGAGAGTCAACTCATAATACAAAATGTAGATTATAATCTGATACAGACATATCTCACTATCATATCTTCAATTAACACTGCTGGCTAGAAAAACTCCATCGCTTGATGCAAAGCGGACTATGCAGAGGTTACTCTAAGAACTAATTATAACATTAAATAAAACTAATTTTCATAACAAGTGGGGGAGCGATAGCTCAGTGGTTCGAGCACTGGCCTGCTAAAGCCAGGGTTATGAGTTTAATCCTTGAGGAGGCCATTTGGGGATTGGTCCTGTTTGAGCAGGGGGTTGTACTAGATGATCTACTGAGGTCCCTTCCAACCCTAATAATCTATGAATCTATAAGTGACATTTTATCTGCTTTGTGTCAATCTAAATGTCCACATCTACTTGATTTTTTTTAATACCTTCAGATACCTAGAAAGGACAAAGGATGATAAACTCTAGTCTAATTTTTCTCCCATTTCTAGGCTGGGGGAACATACTATCTCTTTTTAATATGCATTTATACAGATGTCTAACACAATGAGGGTCTGCTCCTTGATAGGGGTCCTTAGGTAGCTCTCTTAATACAGATAAATCCTTTCTTTTAACAAGAGACACTCTTCTAAACATTTTTCAAAATAAAAGTATATAAAAAACCTTTTTTGAAAAGGAGATTTTTGAGCAATTTAAATTGAGCATGAAGTTTTCTTACTGTAAAAAAAGTTTCAACTTTATTTGCACTTAAATAGGTTTGGCTGTTAGGAGGCTGGTCAAATTTTCTTCCCAGACCCATTATTATTATGTAGTTTTTATATTAAAACAGCACCAATCAGGATCAGGACCCCATTGTACTAGGTACAATATAAACACATATCAAGAACACTATCATTGTTCTGAATAGCTTACGAATGACGGTGCCAATCCTGCAAACACTTAGACATAGAAGTAGTATCACTAAGTTTAGTGATATTGCCATGGCCATAAAGTTATTCACGTGCCTAAGTGATTCCAGGATCAGATTCTAAATTGAGGAGTGGTTGAGGTTTCTTCTGTGATATTGAAGCAACAGATCCTTTAATGCTAAAGAAACTCAACAATCTCCTTTCACAGAACTAGAAGAGATTCTGAAACATTTTTAAAGGAAATTTAAATGTAAATTCACATGAATTATACATTAATTCTTAATGTACAAGAGGTAAATTTCCCACAGCAAAATAGCTCTGCCACACATAGCATTGTCTGTTCCTAGGTTTGCTAATGTGTACCTCAAAAATGCATATTACTTTTTAATTTGTTAAATGTGTGTCAAACAAAGCGACAGTACATGCGCAACAAAGCAGAGCTTAAATTGCTATAGGAACCTCATCTTTTTAATTTCCCAAATGTTATGCTTAATTTCCCAGCCTCACAACCAGATTCAACAATCTCTAGTAACATGAGTATTGCCATGGATTGAAGTGGAACTATGAATCTGAGGGTTGTTGAAACAGGCTCTTAAACTTGCATTACAATTGACTTTTTTTTATTTAGAATTATTTTATATATAGGGCTGTGTCCACACAAACCACATGTATACGTATAAAAGCATTACTTACATCGTTGAGAAAAATATCAAATGGAGTTTAGTATTCAGTTGCTCTTTAACCAGCAGGCATGTGCACTAATATCTAACTAGGAAAAACAGCAGAAGGTTTATGTAAATGTACATCTACCACAACCTCTAAGCAAATAAAAGAAAAAAATAATTTTAAAGTCACATGCATTCATCAAACTGAACATTAACTATCTCCTATACACCAATCTCTCCCTAACATTTTCTCAGCATTGTAGGCGCTACGTCTGTGCTCCAGAAAATATATATTTTCACACTGCAGAACTCAGAGGGAGCTGGAGCTGATGAAGACATTAATGCTCAGGAAGTCTGACAAACTGTGTAATTGTTTTAAATCCAGACATGTTAAGAACTCACATCAAGCCCAAACAACTCAATTTTTGTTTTCAGCCTTCAGTAAAGACCTGTTCTTATCTCTACTTTGAAAAGTTGTATTATAATATCACCAGCAAGGTCTCAGCAGATATATTTGTTCATTGACTATACCAATTTGATATCTAAATTTTGGAAGAAACTTCTCTGTACACTTGTTAGTGTCATTGTCTTCCTCTTCACATTCAACTCTGCAAATCCTAATGTTCTGGTTGTGTTGCTGATCTTCCATTCTTTTTAGCTGTCCTTGTCAATCTTTTGACTAAAATCTCAGTTACACCCTTATTCCTTTCATTTACATCTTCCCTCATTTTCTGCATTCGATTCAGCCAAATCCAAGGGCTTCTAGATTCTTTCCATCTTGTTTACTTTGAAGCATCTTGCTTGATTTTGCAAGAGGCCATTAATAATTGCAGTCTGTCTACTTGAAACATTTTAAGAGCTGTTTCAGAACTCTCTACTGCTGGTAAAGGAAGATGTCATGAATTCTGTGTGGCCTTTACTCAAGAGATGCATAGAGTAAAGAAAACCACTTTGTCACTTAGGGTATGGCTACACTTACATTTGTACAGCGCTGGGAGTTACAGCTGTCTTCGTACAGCTGTGTAGGGAAAGTGCTGCAGTGTGGCCACACTGATAGCTACCAGCGCTGCAGTGTGGCCACATTTGCAGCGCTGTTGGGAGTGGTGTATTGTGGGCAGCTATCCCAGCGTTCAAGTGGCTGCAACATGCTTTTCAAAACAGAGGGGGGGGGTGGAGTGTGACAGGGAACGGGGGAGACAGAGAGTGATTTGGAGCTGACAACTTCTCAGCTCCCTGCCTTGCAAGTTCTAAGGATGGAAGATACACAGCATCTACCTTCATCATTTAAAGTGTTGACCCTTCCCCACCCCTCTCTTATTCACTAATGCAAATTATGCATTCCTAAATAGTCTTCAACACAAGCACTGCTACACGGACTCCCCCTCCCCTCTCTCCTCAACAAAAGCTGTGAACATTCCAAAGCAATTCCCCTGCCCGCTCGCTCGCTGGAGCAAAGAGCAGCTGTGTTTGTAGATAAGTAGCGCGAGGAGCTCGTAGTTCTGCCATTCTTCCGGTTGTTGTGGACTAGGAATCCTGGGATACTCTGTTAGAATAAAAAAAACCCCCCTTGGGAAAAAAAAAAAAAGGGCCATAAAAGCGCTTTTGGAGGCACACTTGAGGAGCAGCGCTGCATCACCAGCGCTGGAATCGCTACACCCCAAGCAGACCAGGTGTACAGCCAGCGTTGCAGCCAGGGAGTTGCAGCGCTGGCTGTGCTTTGCAAGTGTGGACACAGAGAGAGTTGCAGCGCTGTAACCCCATCACCAGCACTGCAACTCTCCAGTGTAGCCAAGCCCTTACTCTTTGGCATCTCCAGCAATCTGCAGAAGTTCTAGTATCAATTCTGATTTCGACCAGCAAGAAAGTATCCAAATCTGAATCAATACGGAATAGCAGAATATTGCTCTTAGATCAGGAGTAGTCACACTCACATCCAGCTCTTTCCTCGGAGAGGTCAGCTGCCCTCCTAAAAAATATTCTTTATAACCTAGTTGTAGTAAAGAATGTACTTGTAAAAAGGGACACCAGCCTGGATACTAGACCAAAACCCCAGATGGGTGATGAGGTCTTAAAGCTACTGAAATAGATTTATTTACCTATTTTACAATCATATGACTGTCACTGCAGTGTGATCAGTACACACTGGAAAAGCACAACAATCTGGTAATGAGTACAGTGTAAGTGCCCCTCATACAGCTGATCAAACAGCAAGACACCCATGATAACAAAATTCTCAACCTATGGAAATGTACTAGCAAGACCAAAATGATCTTTCCACATTAGCATAATTGAAACTAGTCCTTTGACCTGCTGTAATATTATTTTAAAATGTATCAACGACAAACATAAATAATCTAACATCAATCAGAAGATACTTTGTACCATAAACATTGATAATAATGAAAATAAGCTAGAGGTCCTTATTAACTAAAACCTTCACATAGTAAACATGGCGCAATAAAATTAAAAGAATGACCAACTTTCTGTATAGCTAATTTCAACATTTGGAACACAATCAGATTTAAGAATATTGATTTAAAGATTTCTGAAAGGAAATGAGAGCAAAACTTTCATCCCCCCACTATCTGAATTCCCACCAAGAATCGGCTTCCTTTTAAAGAAAGGAAGGCTGAGACAGAATGAACAAATCAAGGCTGCCAAAGCACTCCATTATGGCTAGTTATTTCAGCAAGTCTAAGGAAGATCATCCATTATTCTGAGATATCACAGCAGAGAAACGTGCTGTAATATATGTAGACACAATGAATCTTCTATGACCACATATTCAGAAACTCCTAACTTTGCCACTTCTCAATGCCACCTTAAATTACGATGTTATTTGCAAGGCCCAGCATATTCTCCAACAGAATCCACCACTTGCCACAGAACTGTGCTCCAGAATCTAAGCTTTCAAGTAAAAAAAATGTTACTAGTTATGGTTACAAAAAAACTCTGTGGAAACTTCAATCAATTGTTAGCCATTGTATTTCTGAGTATATAGACAGGCTAGAACAGGGGTGGGCAAACTACGGCCCGGGAACTGCATCTGGCTCTCCAGACATTTTAATCTAGCCCTCGAGCTTCCACCAGGGAGCAGGGTCCAGGACTTGCCCCCGCTCCAGCTGGGGAATGGGATCGGGGGCTTGCCCTTGCTCCCAGAAGCAGTAGTATGTCCCTTAGCCGGCTCCATTGAATATGGGCAGCCAGGGGGCTCCAGACACTGCCCCTGACCCAAGCGCTACCCTTGCAGCTCCCATTGGCTGGGAACCACAGCCAATGGGAGCTGCAGGGCTGGTGCCCGTGGACGGGGTAGCACGCAGAACCGCCTGGCTGCAACTCTGCATAGGCGCTGGAGGGGGAGAACATACCGCTGCTTCTAGGAGGTGCTTGAGGTAAGTGCCCCCCAGAGCCTGCACCCCTGACTCTGTCCCATGCCCCAACCCCCTGCCCCACCCCTGTTCCCCCTCCTGCCCTCAAATCCCTCAGTCCCAGCCCGGAGCACCTTCTGAACCCCCAACCCTTCATCCCCAGCCCCATTCCAGAGCCTGCACCCCTAGCTGGAATCCCCTCCCACACCCTGGGCTCCTCATTTCTGGCCTCACCCCAGAGCCCACACCCCCAGCTGGAGCTCTCACCCCCTCCCACATCCTACCCACCAATTTTGTGAGCATTCATGGCCCGCCATACAATTTCCATACCCAGATGTGGCCCTCGGCCCAAAAAGTTTGCCCACCCCTGGCCTAGAACAATAACTCAGAGATCTGAGCAGCACTATTCATCTCAGTGAGATTAACACTGAAGAACAATGACAACAATTTAAATCTTAACAAATCTTTCACTCTTGATTTTAGCAGAAACATACAACTGTGATTGTTTCACACTCCCACACTGCCTCTCCTGACTTTCGGAAAGGCAAAAATTCTAACTGTCTTCCCTCCTTAATGCCATTATTCCAGCTCTCCATCCCAACAACTTCAGTGACGCAGTCCTTAAAATATGTTCTGCTTAATGAGAGCGTGGGGACAAAGTAAAATTAAAACAAACAAGAGGGGCTACTATGACGATTGCATTAGTCATTTTCATAGTTAGTTCATTAAAAACCTCAATTTAACTTAGATGACGCTGCCAAAGAATTTCCAGCATGCAACACTAGAGTGCCGTAGAATCCAGGAATCTTGCCATCGAGTATATGCAACTTTGGTTACTTGTCTTCATACTGCATTGTTGGTGGGTTTTTTTCCCTTTTTTTTTTTTTCCTTTTTTTACCGTATAATGTTGCTAGACATTAAAATGTAAATATTGAAATAATTTATTTGCATTGAAAGACATAATAGATTCTACATTTCTTACAACATTCCAAAGATATGGAACAAATGACATTTTATAAACAGTATGGCAAGTAAATGTTGTGTAGAAGCAGAAATCAGGAAAATTTTACGAAGTAAAAAACATTACATGCAGCTACAGCCAATGGGAGCTGTAGCTGAAATAATACAGTATGAAAAACTTTAGCATGCATGGGTATTGCACACTAAAAAGACTCTGCATGATACTCAATAGCACAATACTATATTAGTATGGTAATCAATTCATTTGTTCACATTTATATTACCAACTCAGGGCTGGTAATATAAATAAATAAATACACTGCCCCACAATTTGGACTAAGCGGGTATGAATTGCAGTGTGCAAAATGCTGCACTGTAACTCCCCTGTATGGACGCAGCAGGTGCAAACTAAAGGTTCCTAGTTTGTATTAATGTAGTCCTGTTTGAAGAGGATTATGTCAACACGAAGGAACCTTTTAGTTTGTGCCTGCAATGTCCACATGGGGGAGTTACAGCGCAGCACTTTGGTGTACACTGTTACTTCACACAATCTGTAGTCTGAAATGCGGGGCAGCACAGAGCGAGCCTCAGACTAACATGATGCACTGTATGTGTCTTTAAAATAATGGTAATTACGTTTAACATCATTTTGTCTTTTTGGCCATAAATGCAATCTGTTAAAATAATTTTAATGGATTTAAGCTACTTTTTGTGAGGAAAACAACTGCAACCAGTGCTGAATATTAACTCAAAGTTCCAGAATCATTTGAGTAACTATAGTTCAGGGTTAGGAATATGATTTCTAGGGTTTATCTAACACGGAAAAGGACTCAATCTCAGTGCACTGGGTTTTGTAAAACCTTAAAAAAATAGTTGAACGATTTTCTCATTAGATTTAAGGAAATAAACAGGGTTTTATTTCTGAGGCTTTTTTAAATTCCATATGAAAGTCACTTGTTTAGTAACCTGGACTCTGGCAAATACTTAGCCAAGGTACTAATGCTCTGAAGCACAATGAAACAAAAATCTTAAAGAATTAACTACTATATGATTGTTAAAAAAAAACAACAGTTACTTCGGGGTATTTCAAGTATTCAGCACGAGACAACAATGTTGACTTAAGTGCCTACACTGCCACTTTCAGCCCTAAAACTTCAGTCGTTCAGAGCTGTGAAAACTTTAGTCATTCGGGGTGGTTATATTTTATCGTCAGGAGAGCTCTCCCCCAGCAATAAAGTGTGACTATACTGCCCATGTCACAGCGCTGCCGTGGCCACGCTGTAACATGGGCAGTGTAGACGTATCATAAAAGGAAGGGGACGTTGCCTGACAATTTATAACCAGATGGAGAGCTGAGAGCCAAAAGTGAAGTGAAGGGCCCTTACCTGCCAGATAAATTCTGCCCTTGCAGTCACTATTGCGATAAACAGATAAAGGCAAACATAAAAATAATTACATTGTCATATGGTGACAAGTTGAACTGTTTCTAAGAATAAAGTATTATTCAGAGTGTTAGTCTTTCCCCAGCAATTAAAGATCAGTACAGGTACCAAGAGGAAGGCAGGATTTCAGTATTAACATTTTATTTGTTTTATAATTTTCTATTTCACTGGAACAGCATTTGCTTAAAACTGAGTTAGTTCAAGACTTTAAGTGCCTTAAATCAAATCTGTTGCAACGCAGTGGCAATTGAGAGAGTGGGGTGACAGGGGGTATAGAAATTGAGGTTAACAACCATGTACATTGGAACCTACACTTAACCTGAATGTACATTTCTCAAACACCCAATGACAGCTGCCAAATGTCATCTCCAAAAGGGGTTTTACTCCTATAAAACAGATGAGAAAAAAGCAGTTAAAGAAAAATTAACCTCTACATTTTCAAACACTTGTATAGAGTTTTAGCAGTATGATCCCCTTTCACTTTAATTGGAGGTGCAGAAAGTCTTGCACAGTGACTGGAACTTATAGCACTAGGTTTAACCTGAGCTCATGAAATCAAAGAAGTGCTATTTCCATCATAAATCTGAACAATTTTTATATTGTAAGTTTATAGCACATATGGTGCATACAGTACGACCCTCCATTACCCTCCATTGTTCTGGGACACACATTACTTGTAGCTAAGGGATGGAGAGATGGTATTTTACTTTATAATATCTCAAGGGTCAATTTTCTATTAGTGTATTAGTCCAAGACATAGTGTAAATCTCCCAAGAGCAAACAGAATACACAACAGTTTGACCAATGTGGCTAGAGCAGTCACAGTGAATCAAGGATTTAGGAATAAGTGGGATTATGCATATTTGGTTTCCTTTTAGGATTTCACTTACACAACTGCTAATCCATTTCCCTCCTAATATGGATCCATAAGGCACTCTTCTCTCTAGGGTTTCTGGAAGTGCAGTAGTCCACACAGTAAAGTTTAATGATTCAAGTTAGTTTTGTTCTGGTTAATGTTCGCAGTATAGTACAATATTCTACTAAAAAGCGTGGGTGATGGAAGGATAAAAAAAAGACAACAAGGGAAAAGGAAGAGAGAGAGAATGAATGAACAAAGAGCATACAAATGAGGAGAGAAGAGGCAACAGATCAAGAGGAAAGAAATACAGCCCCAACCTTGAAAAAGCAAGCATATAATTTGAATAGTGCTTTAATTTTCCACAGCACTTTGAAAATGCATTTAATTCTTTAAATCCCCATAGAGGCAGAGACAAGTATTCCCATGCTGCAGCAGGCAGAAAGATTTTAAATGACTTGTCCAAGGACACACAATAAGCAATGGTAGAAGTGGGATTAAAACTAAGGACTTTGTCTCTCAAAGAAGACAAGAATGTAAAATAAATGGGATGGGGAATCAGTAAATTAAAGAGGGGGAAAAAGTGGGTGGCAAAAGCAACTGCTGTGATTAAATGTGCACAACAGTTTCCATTCTCACCCTGTTTGCAGTTTCTCATAACTTTCTGAAACTTTGGGCCAAGCCCTGGCCTTTGCTGTTTTTTTGCTACTGTGGCAGCTGGAAAGCCCATATAACCAGCAACCTGAGAAATCCCATAGTGTAGGGGAATCCCCAGAGGGCACAAGCCCATTTTAGTGGCTCGTAAACTGCTCCCACACTGATTCTCACCTGGCCAAAGGGGTGAGGAAGGGAGTGTGCATATTAGTCAGGGAACCAATACAGCCAATTCCCAGCTACTTTAACAGCCACTTGAAAACAATGACCATTTTCTCTAGTTAATTACAAGCTAGACTGATTTTTCTTTGCAAGAGAAATAAATATGACTTCCGTTAGA
This sequence comes from Chelonoidis abingdonii, assembly GCF_003597395.2. Taxonomy (NCBI): domain Eukaryota; kingdom Metazoa; phylum Chordata; order Testudines; family Testudinidae; genus Chelonoidis; species Chelonoidis abingdonii. Next base: position 28,821,168 of record NC_133769.1, read on the forward strand.
GTTTGTAGACAGGATTCAATAGGATAACTTTGGCAATAGCGTATTCGTGACTGATTATATCATCTCTGATTCTGGGAAGGGGAAACCCTGTATGAATTTTACCCTGCACTTGATCCTCAAGCAAACCGAATTTCATAAAATATAAGATATACTGCCCCCTCTTGCTCATTTCTCCCAGTAATTAATACTGATCTGAGTTAATTGTGATACTGGACATAAACAGTAAGTGCAATATCATAACTACACTGTTGGAGACTCAAACTGTTCTACATCTTCACAAATTCAGGAATAAATTTACCCTGATATTCGCACCATTAATGATCAAAATTAAGCGTGTGAAGTCTGACTAGACGGTCAACAGGGAGCAGAGCACGCCAGACCCACTGGGCCTCTTTCCCCAATACAAGAGGCAGATGATTCTTATGGCTAGTGAGGAAATATGGCTTTCAAAGCAGCTCCCTTCTTTCACTGTCTCAAAGGCCTTATGAGTAGTATGGCCCTTGTTGACACAGGAGTAATGATGACCTCATGAGACCATCAAATCTGATGGTCCCTGATGTGAGACCATATCTTATGGAGACTGATGCCTGAAAACAGGTGTAACAGTTGTCAGAAGGAGTTCTTTCCTGGCTGGTTAACTGGCTACAAACAGTATGAAAATTGACCTGGCTTTCAAAAGGGATGGTTCCAGAATTTTTATCACAATTGTATATATTTAGTAATCTTCAAGAGATGCAACTGAAATGGGACAGCATGAATGAAAAACTACACATGACCATTCTGGATCCCTCAGTTTCCTCTTCTGCAGGGAATCCTTACTTTAACTTTACCTAGGGAATTGTCTTTGCCAACTAATGGCCAGAATACACTTTAAGCAAAGACAGACATCCATGATTGTTGACAACTAACTTAAGGAAACCCTAGGAGATTTCTCTGATAACATTTATAAGGTGAATAGGTTACTGGGTAATCTGACATTCTTTTGGAAGTTACATACAAAAATTCTTATTAGAATACATTAAGTCATCCATGCATTCAATACTGGACTTCAGGATATGAGTTGCATGGTGTTCCTACCAGTGGTGTGGTCAACTCAAGTTTTCTATATCAGACATATTCCATTTTCCTATCTGGTGTGCATCTGAGAGGGACACATCTCCCCATGGGAAGAGATGCACAGGGCAGGAAGCCACTCTCGGATCTACTATAGAAACTTCCAGACAACATAATCTGGTCATTTTATGCTGTTTGTTTAAATTGTTAGAATAACTGTATCAGGAGAACGCCAGCTATTTTCCTGTGAAGTACGAAAGGCAGATGAACCTGCACAAATTCTGATTTTACCTTTATCTAGGAACAAAGCAAGACCTTTCCTTACAGAGAATGTAGGTCTCCAGAGTTCCTGGAGACATGTTTGTGTAATGTTCTTAGTTCAATCCTCTTGTGTAACTTTACAGAAGGACTTATGGGCCTCTTTTTTGGCTCCAGATAACTCTGATTCACCTTCCCTCTCCAAAACTTCAAATGCAGAAAGGGGGTGTGTGTCTCTCCTACCTTTGAAGGTAAATAGTCCGCCTGAAATTACTAGTCAAAATCTTGGTAGAATTCTTAGTATATCGCCTACCTCTACTAGACCTTCTGGCAAAGACTTTTGGGAATCTTCAAAATCTCCAGCTAAGTACTGATGACAGGTTTAAGAATCAAATCTACCCTCCATGTGCTTGAGAAACTAGTCCTGCCAGTCTCTCCTCTTCCAAATTTCTGGGATTAGTTTGTGCTGAGGAACTCAAACATAGCTTGAGATGGTATGGTTAACAAACGTGCTATCTGCACAGTGGCCTCTGAGGCCTGTCTTCACTAAAAAACTAGACCTTGAAGAATTGTGTTAACTAACAGGTTGACCACAACAATGTAGGGAGTAACCATGTGAGCTCAACATTGTATCAGTTGATGGTGAGTAAACCCTACAATCAGACATGGGTGTTCCTAACAGAGCTCAAGCTGATGTTCTAAATTATGATTTCTACTAAATACAACCCTTGATTCTTGCTGTAGTAACTGGCAGATTGTAATTGCAAAAGGTGTATCTATGCTGCTCCTTTAGCTTCTTGGCTTCCATAAACTGAGGTTGCTGGGGTTTTTTAAGAGGCCAGAGGAAGTAAGCCAAACAAGATCCCGATATATGGGGGACCTTTCATGCACTGCAACCAAACACCACAAGAGCCTCAAAGCAAAAGCATTACAAAGAAGTAAACTGCTAAACCACTAAAATTAGTTCTACACAATAGGTATGTGTACATTGCAGCTGGATTCGCAGAGCAGGTAGATAGATTCCTGCTATCTCAGCTAGCATGCCAAAAATAGCAGTGGACATTGTGGTATGGGCAGCAGCTTGGGTCAGCTGCCCGAGTCTAAGTGCACCCGATTCTCTGGGTCCAAGCTCAGGCAACTAGTCCAAACTGCCACACACACTGCAACAGCCACACTACAATTTTTAATGCACTAGTTTGAGTCTATCTACCCATGCTGGGAATCACACCACCCAGCTGCAGTGCAGACATACCCATTGTCATCCAGAGGTAGTAATTCCCCTGGTAATGCAGTAAGAAATGAATCCTTGGATGACAAAAAAAAAATATTTCATTATTGGTACTATTTGATTGACTGACAAGAGAACACTAACCTTACAAGACAACACCAATGGCAATACAGTCACTGGTTCCTTCTTTAAATTAGGCAAAGTTCTAAATTTCTTCCTGTTTCACAATCATCCATTATTACTTAAAATGTTTACTGCTGGCAGCAAGAAACAAAAACCAGTTCCATAAACATTAAATTTATTCAAATATACTCGACTGCAGTACAGTTAATAAGAAACAATGAAAATTGATGTGAACATTCTTATTGGAAATTATACTGAATGTGACACTATTTCAAAACAGATACAAGACATACTTTTGAATAAAAAAAGTACTGCAAGATCTTTTTTGTGCTGGTTTTGCAAGAGGACAGAAAGTTGCTTGCAATTGAGTATCATTTACTCCTTATTTTACTCTGAGCTTAAGACTGTTTTCTGCTGAGATGATTGCTTGTACAGCCACATTAGAAGATACAATTCCTACCCCAAAAGTTTACAATCTGAAAAGAAAACACATAAATAAAGGCAAGGGGAACATAATAAACATACCCACGAAGTCAGATAAACAAACATCTTGCTAGTTCCATACTCTTTTTTTTATCCTTCTCCCTCTACCCCCCAAGAGAAATAACATATGAAAGGTGGTATTTACTAATATAAATTCATGGAAATGTTCATGGATTCATTTGTTTCAGTGACACAGAATACACACTGGCCCAAATTCTCAGCTAAGTGGCTATGCAGATGCACATTATTTGAGGGCCCAGACCAGTATGTTCATCAAACCCAATTTACTATTTTTTAAAATTGATTTCTGACTTTATTATGCTTCAAAACCTAGCTTTTGGGTGCACTTTGATTATTTTTGTTTAGGAACAACTGGCTCTGCAGAACATGTGTAGCCAGAGGAAATACCTTGAGTAGCATAATCATAAGGTTTGGAATACTTCCTTGCCATGGCAGGTCCAAATCCTGGGAAAACTGACTCAGTATTTCATCCTTCTGATACAGCTAAAATAAGTACTATTACATTTATCATGTAAGTTTCTCTTTGAAGACCTTGTACTAACAACACAGTGGTTTTCAACAGTAGATAAAGGTTTTGCCCACTCTGCCTATGGCTTTCAGAAAGGCAGAGGTTTCCTCAGGTTTTAAGAAAGGATTTAAAGAAAGATAAGGAGGTGGACTTTTTGCTTTAAACAGGGAGTTCCTCCCAAACATAAACAGCAGCCTGGGAGAAAGCATGAAGGCGTCCCCAGGGAAAAGTGGATGAAGGGCAAATCTTTGGCAGAGCAGACAAACAGACAGTGCATTAGGGTTGGTGGGCAGGTGAGTCAAGTCATGCAGGGCCTCAGAGGTGAACAAAGTAGCTGGTGTTCCATGTACCAGAAAAATGGAAGCCACTGGAGCGATGAAAAGTGGAAGTGACATAGTCAGAGTAACAAGCCAAGAAGATGACCCCAGCAGTGGTGTTTTGAATTAACTTGAGTGGGACAAGTTTGCTTTTGTCATGGCTAGAAAGGAGAAGGTTGTAGCAGTCAAGACATGATATGACGAGTGGGCTTGGAAGATAGTTTAGATGGATCACACACAAGTAGAGGGGAACAATTATTTAATTTGTTTTACCTGTGTTTCTATTAACTTTGCAGACAAAACTACTTAATATTAATACCAGTTTTTACATACTACCCCCATTAACCAAGATTCTCTAATAAGTGATAAACTCTAAATGAACTTGCTAAAATGTGCAGTTTTTTCCAAACTCTTTAGTGGCAGAATCCAAATATTTTTCCAATCTTATCATGTCATTGTTTCATATACAGCAGCTGTTTCACTAACAAAACCGTTCTGCAAAAATGAAATGAAATTAAAATCAGTTTCAGTTTAAAAAACTGAAAACCTGTTTCCGTTTTGTGCAATAATTGACTTTAACTGTCTGGCTGGAACCAACTATTTTGTAGAAGTGAAACTAAGTGAAATATCTATATTAAATTAATAAATAGCTTAGTTTTATGTAAGAGCTTGCATTAAGCAAGATGATTTCAGGTGAGTTCAACTGTACATCATTTGCCATTTTTTTACGCAACAGAATCACATGGTAGACCCATTTAATGTATTGTTTACGTTAACCTTTGTTCCAGCTCAATACTACTGGCTAGGTAGTATGGTTATCAGGTATTTGTGCATTTAACTAATCCTTCCTACTTGAAATATTCACATTTGTCTTTACTGGAACTCAATTTATTATGGTGCTGTTGTTTAGTGACTCCACAATTTTCCCATATAACTTTTTTAGTAAAATGTTTATTGCCTTTTGCTGAGCTAACATTTAAAAATTCTTCCATTCTGTGAAATTCTGCTCTGAACATCTCACTTTTTGGGGTTCCTCCAGCTAAACAAATGTAGTCCCCACAAACTCCAAACTTCACACCTACATATTTTCTTTTAACATCTGAGACACAGGCCACATTTGAAATTTAACAATTAAACAAAGTCAGTTCCCCTTATTTGGCATAACTGAATTGATCTGTGCCAAGAGTAGATGACCGCTGTCAAGTTCTGTCAGCTAATTCCACTTCTGTACACTGCTAGCCCAATCTCCCTGACTTGCTGCTCTATTTCTCAGAGACTACGAGGAGCTAGGGAGGTATACAGGCTGGGATCTCCTAGGCTGAGAAATTGTGCTGGTGGGATTTATGCTTGAGCAACCTTAACTCTAAATTTAAAGGGTTTTGCTTTTAGGGACTGATAAATTCAATACACAAACTTAATTTGTGTATATGTGCATATAACTAGGTTCTGTAGCTATATCAGAATTATGAATGTCTGTGTTAAAGTGGAGTATTAACAGACTCAGTGTATGGTAATCCAACGGCCTATACAAGTAAGGAGTTCATTGGATGGTAGTTCAGAAATGATGATGAGACGTGACTTAGATAGATGCAGAAACTTTGTGAATATATATAATAGTTGACCCAGTATCACCCAACTTAACATTGCTGGGTGTTGTCTGGAGCATTCTACCTGCTCTCAAAAACCCAAGAAGAAATATCTTAACAGCTATTGCTGGTCTGATAAAGAGAGGGGTTAATATATATGCAGCAGGTATCAAGTAATGTGACAGATTTTAAAGCCAAAACCTTCCCTCTGCACCAAGCCAGAGTAGCTGATCTTAGCACACGAGCAGCAGTGCTGCCGTTCCCTGGCAGTTCCTGCTCTCCCAATTCACAGGGTATCATGGATTCAGACTAGATGATCAATCCACTGCCCCTCTGCTCCTCTCCCACACCCCACATCCAAGGAGTCCTCATGAAGCTGAACTCCATAGCATGCATAGTGTGTGGACCATTGAGTTGGTGCCACACATCTTACCCCTTCCCACTCACTCCATGTATATAGAGTGGAACGTCACCAGTTACTGAGATTTAGGGGATTCCTCCAGTTGGGGGCAGGATATGGCACTTAGAGTGAGAGTGGAAAGTCAAAAGCACTTTACAGAAGCTGAAGGGAAATAAGTTGATCAAAGGAGAGACATTGGAGTCAAGATAACGAACCCTGAGTATTCTCAATCTTCACAGAAAAATAGTGGCATGACCTAGGCCGCGTGTATTTCCTGGTCCCTGAACATGCCCCAGAATTGTGCTCCAGAATTACAACTTTAGGGTTTATTTGTTTTTTTTAAACGTTTTTAGACTTAGACTGAAAATTGAAAATGTGAAATGAATATAAACTGATGCAGTGTTCCAAGTCTGCAGACATGACTGAAACAACAGCTCTAAGACCCGTATGAACAGTTCCCAGTTCACCCTACTAACATTATTGTTATATGTTGGGTCAGGAAAGCTCAGAACCACAGAAATGTATCGTGGAACAGTCTAAGGGTAGCCTGGGTAACAACAATGGAACAACCCATAAAGTCAAAGAGTATTTTTAACCCCAGGATAATTTATTTCTATAATTTACTAATCACGTTGTTACAACGCTATCTGCCAAAGTATCAGGGATACCTCCCAGCTTTACATTACCTGTATATTTGAGTTGTGTACTGCACTCCTCTCTTTAACTCAACCAAGCTAGTTAATGGATCACAAAAGACCTCTTCTTACACTACTTTTCTGTACCATGCTGTTCCTCACATCTCTTAGCAACAGTCTCTATGCTTTTTTTGTCCATTTGAACGTTTTAACTCTGTTTCCAACATTCCAGCTAAATGCACTAGGTAGTGACATAAAAATCTATTAAAAACTGTGATGGGCTAACCTCTTCTGTTGCCCTAGGCAGGGACCGAAAACATAGATTGAGGAGGAGGGAGGAAAAACCGTTTCTACCTAAGGGCAGCAACTGAGCCCAATAGTAATTCCAGTAGTATACTAGGGTACCACTGCCAAATATGGAAATATGCAAGCATATATTAGTGTATGAGTGATCCGATCACAGTCTCCCGCTAGCAGTAACTGGCCTTTGGGTGCCCAGTTGGTAGATCTGACTGGACACCATCAGGTCCCCATTTTGACCGGATTTTCCAGTCGAAAACTGGACACCTGGCCACCCTAATTAGGGATGGGGGAGGAACTAGGGTTAAAGGTGGAGCTGGCCTGGGGCAGAGAGGCAATGAGGACAGAGCCTGGCAGGGGGCGGAGAGGAAATGAGGGCAGAGCCAGGCTGGGGGCAGAGCAGGGGGCAGAGTGGAGCTGGGGGCGGATCTGGCCTGGAGGTGGAGCAGGACTGGCCTGGCGGCTGAATGAGGTTGGTGGCAGAGCCTGACTGGAAGCATGGCATTCTCTTCCCGCCTACCCACTGGCCTGAGCCCTGCTGCCCCCCCCCACCCCCCGAGAGTTTCACTGCTGTTTTAAACACTGTTCCCACTGTTTTAAGCGCACACACTGCTTGTTCCATATTAGAGCACAACTAGAAATACCCTAGTAGAAACAGTTGTTACCCAGGGTTCTTTCCATTCAAAGCTCTTGGTAACTTTTACTCTGTGTGAGGTGGTGTCAGGAAATAAATCAGGGGAGACATGGCCATCCGACTGATAGACGGCTTGCACAAACAGGACATCACAAGAGTGCTTTCACTTGAAGCTAAACCTTTACGTAGTTTCAAGCATTTACACACATCCACAACAAGTTAGTAACACCCCACAATCCTTGATAATTACTGAAGCTGAGTGTGGCTCTCGAGTGGCACAGTGGCAGCCTGTTTGCCAGTGGGAAACACAAGATGTATCCAGAGAGAGAGAGATCAGTACGTAAGAGTCCCTCCATCTCAAGCTTTTCCCCCTTATTTATACATTAGTAATAGAATGACATGGCCCTTAAAGAAAACTTGTTAAGTAAGCAGTTTCAATGATCAAGCAAGAGGTTTCTTCTGATTACTGATTAACCAGGTATGGGTTTTTCCAGAGTTTGCAGCCGTGAGACCCCAATAGACATTTCTAGGGCACATCCTGCTCTTCTAAAATGTATCAGCAACTTCAACACAATTCTTATCAGGAAGAATGTGCGGTAAAGCTACCCTTTCTGTGGCAGCCAAAAACTCTCTCCCCTCCTGCCTTGGTCAAGTTGAGATTGCTGAATGGCCAATTTACAGCTTGCTGTCTAGGCTGCCTTTAACAATAAGCCATAGTGGTTTCAAGCACTTTACTGCTTTGCCAAAGTCTCCCTGTACACAGTGACATTCCATACACTATGCTTTAGAAGCAATAAGCCCAGGGCTGGTGCAAGGAAGTTTCGCACCATAGGTGAAACTTCCACCTTGTGCCCTCCCAGCCCTGCAGCAGCTCCTCACCCCCACCCACGGTAGCTCCCCACCCCGTGGCTGGGGAGCCCTGTGGTATCTCCCCACCCTAGCTCACCTCTGCTCCGTCCTCTCCGAGCACGCTGTCCTGCTTTAATTCTCCTCCCAGGCTTGCGGCGCCAAACAGCTGATTGGCGCTGCAAGCCTGGGAGGCGCAAGAAGCGAAGTGGCGACTGCGCGGTGGAACCCCCGGGCAGCCAGCAACGCGCTGACCCAGGGTAACCCCTGGGCTGTGCGCTGACCCAAGGGAACCCTTGGGCTGCCAGCAGCAGCACGCTGACCCAGGGGAACCCCTGGGCTGTACGCTGACCCAGGGGAACACCTGGTCTGCCGGCTGCCGGCAGCAGCACGCTGACCCAGGGGAACCCCTGGGCTGCTGGTGGCAGCTCAACTCCCTCTCCCTCCCAGGGCAGTGGGCGCTCAAGCACTTGAAAAAAAAAATTGGGGGGGGGGCACCATTTTTTGGCGCCCCCAAATCTTGGCACCCTAGGCAGCCGCCTAGTCCGCCTAAATGGTAGCACCGGCCCTGAATAAGCCTTGCAGAAATCTCTGTTAATTCCACAGAACACTACATAGTAAACAAATATTCCTGGTTGAAGGTATCACCGTCACACAAATTCAAACAATCATTGAGGAAGATTTTCTAAATTCAACTGAGACAACTTTAGAAATAGAGGCGGTTTTGGTTGTGTGAAGCTGAATGCTCAAAAATACATACCAGTCAGGGAAATATCTTCAACATCATCTTTTAAAAAGCTCTCTCATTATATATCATGTAATGAATTATGTTTTAATTTATTTAGATAAATGTAGCAATTCTATTTAAAAACCCTGGCCTACAGTATTTTCTAGCTTGTCTCTAATAAATATATTTTAGAACAAAAGTCCCAATTCAATATTTTTTAAAAATTTGCTATGATTTATTACACTAATATCAACAGTTAAGCAAAACAGCATTAAGCTATTAAAACAATTATATGATTCACTGCAGGATTCCGAAATGAGAACTAGACAGCATTTTACATGCAGCATTAGTTGCATGTAAAATATTGCAAATTTTAAAGTACAGTATTTCACGCATTCAAATATAATGTTTTGCATATATTTGGCAGTACTCAGAACTCCTAATGTAGTACTAGTGGAATAAACAGAACCCATTAGCTTTAGAAAATATATATTTTTATGAGGTAGGAAATAAATCAATCCTACTGTGATCAAAGAAAAAAAATACCAGCAATACAGACCATTTCTTACGCACTTAGAGCAAAAATAATCTGAAGTAGGTAAAACAGCCTTCTCAAAGGAAAAATTTAATCCACCAATAGCCAACTAGGACAAAACTATCACTTAACTATTGAGCTTTGTTCTAGCTAGCCCTCTGTGGTTTACAATAAAGCTGTTTTACATGCTTTACAATATGTTTGAAAGACATGACTTAGTAAAATATTTTGTTGTAAATCAGGCAGACATCACCCAAAAGCATGAAGAACTGCTTCTGGTTTTTTGTTTTTTTTTAAAGTTGTGTTGTGTGTGTATTTTTATTAAAGTAATTTTCTCAATTCTGGTGTGTTTCCCTATTTGATTTGAGTCTAATCACACCTATCTCTGCAAAAGTACACTTGATGGATGAGAGGGTAACGAAGAGCTTCTTCCCTCACAGCGTACCATAACTGAGCTGCAGATGTTGGTAATGGTAAGGGAAGTGGTAGCACCTAGCATTGCCTACTGCATTATAGACCATCAAAGAAGATGTTTCTGGGTGGGGACAAACCACCATCCCACTTCTCTCTCCACTCACCATTGTATATTGTAGAAGTTTTGGTGATCGAGCACTGAGACGGAAGGTAGACCAGAATTCATACATATGTTCTGTGGGAAATAAAATATATGGGTTGTAGTACCACCATGCATTTCTGTTTCAATAGCACTCAGCATATGAACCAGGAAACACAGTTTAGAAAACTGCCAAACAAATTCCAATTTCCAGATTTATATGCATGTAACATTTTCCTAGGAATTCGAGGGTAACCCGTGTGTGCAATGTACATTAGTGACTAATCCAAATACAAATTATATTTCCTGCAGAGCATTGTCAAATAAACTATCATCTGCACAGTTTGTCAGAGCAAGGACCAAACCTTTATGTTGATCATATACAAGGTAAGTAAAAGGATAGAAGGACAAAGCACATTTGCTTTGAAGGAACTTAACCCCTCTGCATACAGTAGAAATAATGATCTCAGACTTGGGTCTTTAGCAAATGCAAAATCAGGGTCAGAGTCACCTTCTATACAGTATGTTTCAATTTGATATAATGTTTTGATCTGACTTGTTTTTTACTTGTATCTATTTATGATTTTATGCTCCCACAAGTCAGGAATTCACAAAATTATTAATAAAAAACGCAACACAGTTCTGCTGTATGTTAAAAAGACATCTTGATGGATGTTGGCACCAGACCAGAGATGGGAAAACAAGTATCTTCCATTATCGTGCTATACATCAATACATCTATGCCCAAGTGATCCCAGTCCACTTCATAGTGGACAAGTCCATACCACAAAAACCACTACAACTGGCAATTAATGGACATCCTTCTTGGCAGTCTCAGCAGAGAGGCCAAGGATTGGAAAATGAACTCCTAATGAATCTCACCAGGCCGGTATGGTGGCACATTGGCAGAATCATGTTAAAAAGCCTGCATGTGCTGTACCTGCTATGGAAATAAACACAAGGCTTCAGACTCTAGTGATATAAATCCAACATCTTTCACAGGATTAAATTCACAATCCAAGTTTTAAAATAAATTTTGTAAATCACTACTAAACAGATTAATGAAATTCTTCCTTTTTATATCGGTGGTTCTACTAGTGCTGTCACAACACAACCAATCCACCAAGAGTTCTCAACATAACAATATGGGATATTATAGGGGTTCACATTTTCAGTCTCAAACAAAAGTGCTATTTGGACTACTTGTTGGAAATACAGTATGTATTTTTTTATATATATATATTTTCCAAATAATTGATATCTGAAAGAATGTATTTGGCGTGTAAAACACAGCAAGTGATTAAATTTTAAATTAACGAAAACATGGATTTCAATGGGATTCTGCCTTTAAAATTGAAGCTTGCACTGACTTTTGTAACATTATATACAACAACTAAATTAAAAGAACATTAACTTTGCAAAGTCAAGCATTCAAAAGCTAGAAATGCCAAAATTGAGGTTGCCTGTGCAACCTTAATTTGGCCTATTTGTGTGCATGCATTATCTGAAATCAGTCTTATAATGGGGTGTATTGTGCAACTTTAATAATAGGGGTGTCAACAGCCCAGCCTATAATTCAGTATTTGCCAGAGAGTTTTATTTCTATTTCACCAAAAGCAACAGTTATTCTGTCAAACAACAGTTGAAAGTATGATGCTTTAAAATCAGCCTGTAAATTATAATGTACAAGAGATTAAACTTAAACCTAATGCTACTCTTGAACTTCAACAGCTGAGTCCTATAAATGGATACCCCTTCAGAGAGAAATCCTTTTTGCCAGGTACTATTTAAAACTACATTTCTATTAAAAACGTTGCCTGAGACACAAATTACCAGGGATATCTATCTCCCACTCACACAATTACTATGATGTAGAGTTCAAACATGCCCCATATTAGTTTAATGCAGATATGGATGGCTTGTGCAAGGCTTTCAAGATCACTTAAATCCTGCAGCCAGGCTATGCATGAATGGGGGTTTTGAAGCAGGTGGCTTTTGTTTTATGCAGGCCAGCTTGGAGGGCTGATTTGGGACCAGCCAAAATAAGAGGTCACGCAATCTGGGATTTTGCAGATGTAGTGGTCCTAAACACCCCACCCCTCTAGCTGGCATTCTAACCTCATATTAGAGCGGTGGGTGGGGGGTTTGCGCTGCAGCCCAGTGCCTTGGTCTCAGGCAGGAGCAGTTATCACCTTCTCAGTCTGTCTCTCATAGAGAGAAATTGCTTGTGCTATTCCTAATTCAAAGTAAATGAAATGAAAAATAGTGGGCAAAAATCAACAAAAACCAAAACACATACACACCCCCAAAAACCCCTATGTGTACTAAATTATCCAGAATACATAAAGGTAAACATTAATACACCAAAAAAAAGTAAGGTTAGTGCATGCTCTTGGCAGCTAACTAAATGTCAACCGACTCTGCCAGACTTGACATAAAGCAAGTGGAATGAGACTAGTTTTTGTTATTTCAGTCTTATGTGGAATGAAAATCTAGCCTCAACATGACAATACAAAAAGAAAAAAATTGGCCTATGCTTAACATCTTTGTATTGCAAGTCTTGACAAGGTAGTTAAATGATCATATGTATTAGTGAAAAACACCATGTACCAATGACAAACCATCAAACTTCCTTTTTTCATCAAGGATACAAGCCCTTTTCTTTCCTTGACAAAGGTCATAATACACTGAACAAAACATTAACAATTAGAGAAAACAGTAATTTCATTAGTAGAGACAATACACTTGATAGATTTACTTTTTCACAGTTTTGATGCTGTTTCTAATAAAATATGACGCTGATAATATCAGAATGCTTATGAGAAACAAAAAATAGTTATGTTCTGGCTCATTGGCTCTCAAATGAATGTTTGCTGAAGCCGCCATTTAGACAGTTAAAATATTATATTAGTGACAGCCTAGTAACACTGTCGTTTGGAAGTGTCGTAAATAAAATAATTGTAAAGAATAATATGTATTTCATTAATGAATTAAAGGGCCATATCACAAAACAGTTGATTTTCCTGTTGAACAAAAAGTACTAAAAGTGTGACGAATTCACCATCTGAAAACGGTTTCTGATGCAACACAATGCAATAACTTGCCTTGAGTGTTGCCAGATGGAATTCATTATTTTGGGGACGAAAGTCCTTCCGTTTCTTTTGTTACTGAAGTGTCTCACTTCTGATTTTACCCAAGAGCTTTTTATAGGACAAAATGTCACCATAGTTTTTCTCTACTTCTGATTAATGAGTGTTATAATGATGCTGCACAGTATACGATTTTACCTGATGTAGTACTGTTTTACATATTGCACAAATCGTTACAGTTTCAGATGAATTTGGTTCCAACAAAAACTAAATACTTGTTTTCCCACTCACTCTAAAACACCCTCTTTTTCTCATGTATGTCACGGTTATGGTTTACAGAAGGTGGTGCTGACAAGTCAGAGTTACCTTTGTCACTCATATTAGATTCAGTGTGAACTGGTCACTTCTGTGCTTCCTTTTCAGCAGAAAGGTTTTGTATGTCCATAGTGGTACACAAGGAATGTGAAGCTGCTACTGTGGTTGGGGCTGCCTTGACTAGTGGGTTCCTCTGAGCTGGAACCCTTGGGGAGGCTTCTGGAGGCCACACACTCAGGCTGCTCCTTGGGCCTGTCCTCGGTCCCTGTGCTCCATGGTCCTCTGTGTCCATGCAACAGCTGTCACCTGTGCTCTCTCCCAGATGGACCCCTAAGTTCACTGCAGCGTGTGCACAGTCCTGCACCTGCACTCCCTGGCTGACACTGCCCCAGAATTGTTTCTGGGGCTCAGCTCCCCAGCAGCAGCAGCAGCACCACCACCACTACTATGCAGTCTCTCCCGGACAACATCTTCCCACTTGTGCCTTGCTCCTTCCCCTACAAGGTGAGTATTTCAGAGCTGGTCAGGTGGTACCTTAGTGAGTGACACTCCCCTTCAATGGAAGGCAAGCCGGGAAACAATGAGGTCTGGTGAATCAGGGCATGCCAGCACCCCCTTGACAAGGAGCCAAAGGGGGTGGCGAGAGAGGGCAGGTTCCTTCCCACAGCCAGAGGCAGCAGCCCCATAAAGCATAATGAAATATCACCAAGCCCACTTGGGCTTGGGCACTGCTTTAAGGAGCAGAGCCAGGGGCCGCAGCAAGGAGTTTGGAAAATGGGCTCTGGGACCCCAGAAGTCACACTGGATGCACTTGAGAGTCACTGTTCTAGTTCAATGTACGGCGAGTGAACCATTTCTCATTCATTTTACAGCTCAGCCTTCTTCCTCTGAATCACAGTTCATTAAATTCTACTGTACCACCATCACTCTGCAAAATAGCTAATCTTACATGCATTCAGAATATAATCTCTTTGAGGATATAAGTAAGTATTTCAAAGGGAGAAAGGATTTTATATTCTAGACTACTGTAGGGTGTCCTAGATATTTTTTAAAAAAATGTTTCTGTAGTAAAGAGATCAAATGAAAGATTATCCCCTACGCACATCTTGTGAAAAAACAGGTATGCCAACCCTAGCTTTCATAATTAGAGAGTAACAAATCAGGTGTGCATGATCTCCCCGACCTGTCACCATACTCTTATATAATGAGAGTCTCTGCCCCTAATTTAAAGGCATATGGTAAAATGACCTTGCAGACAGGAAGCACAGAACAATAAAATCACACCGCAGAAGTAAATAATGGAGAAGACCCTCTAGGTCATCTAGTCCTTCTCTGCCAAAGCAGGATTATTCTCAAGTGTACTTACTAATATTTTTTCCTGCCTTGTTGTAATTACCTAAGTAATCGGACTTCCACCACTTCCCTGGAACCTACTTCCCAGCCTCCAATCTCACTGCTGGAAAGCTTTTCTTGATAGTCTGCCTGCCTAAATTTTGCTTTCTTAAATTTCAGTTTAACAGCTCCTAAATATGCCACCATTTATTAGCCTAAACATTTCATGTTCCTCTTTGGTGTTTACATCTACAAATATATTTGTATTTATATATTATTTAGATTCGTACAAAAGTTAAAAAGGGCACCTATCCAGAGCTTAGCCAAGCAAAATATATTTACCGTAACTCAGTCTTTCCTCAAATCAGTCCCCACAACCCCCTACAAAGTTTTGTTGCTCTTCTCTGAGCATGTTCCAGTTAATCAATACATTTATGATAGACTTCTTAGTACTTCCAGGGGAAGTCATAGCCAAGGTGTAGTTATACTGAACAATTATCTTCCTACTCCATAGCATACAGCTTCAGATAGCTTTACAAACTTAGACCTCATTTTCCCCCAGCATTATCATCCACAGTCTTTCATTATACTGCTTTCTAAATTTCTCCCTCCAATTGAATACCTATGCTTCAATTTAGTTTTTCCTCATGTTACTAGATGGTTTCACTTCCAAGTTGAGGCTAATTTTATTTTCTGCCCATCTCCCTTTAGGGATAGGGTATTCTTGCAGTTGCAGCAAAGGAATGAAGTGCACAAAAGCTGCACTCTGTCTGGAGCTATGCAACAGGCTTCCTGTGTAATCTTGGGCATGTCACCTTACCTCTCTGTCCCTCCGTTTCCATAAAGTGCTTTGAATCTTTGAATGGAAGGCACTACAGATCTGTAAACTATTACCATCCACAGATTTAATTTGCTAGTAGTTCCTTCTTCTAGACCATTGCTAACCCAAATTGATCCCTGCAGTACTCAACATCTCCCCAAACATGATACTTCACCATTTATCAGCACACTAAGTTCCTTCAGTCTGTTTTGAATGAAAGATTTTTAGACATTATATCATACAATTTCCTAAATTCCAGTAATTTTATATCTATCACTTTTCCTTCATTCACTAAGTTTGTTTTATCATAAAAAAGTCATCAAATTGGTCTGCCAAGTTCTATTCTTTTTATAAACCTATTCTGCTTGTTGTTCATGGCTCCACTGCCACTTGTGAAGAGAGATTTTCATTTAAAAGGGAAAGACTGACTTACAGGGCTGTTATTGCTAGGATCATCATTTCATTGTTTTTGATCATTGGAACTACATTTATTTCTCTTTCATTTTCTGTTACAACCTCAGTTTTTTATTCTTTAAAACTGGCTGAGAACGGGAAAGAAAAGGGGAAAGGGAGAGAAAGGTATCTAGTGGAGAACTGCAAGAATCCAATCTTATTTAATAAGGGGTAAATGAACAGGATTCCAGTTAATGAAAGTCATGTAGACAAACCTCTCACACCGTGGATTACTAGCTCAAAAAAATCTTCTACAAAAAGAGACGTCTAGAAAGAGAGCTCACTGAGGACATGACGCCCGCCCTCCCACCCACCACCACAAGGAGTACTGTGTTGCCCCCCAAGTGTGTTCCAAGATGCCACTAAGGCCAGCATATAATAGCCAAGATGTCAGTCTCAAAAGTCTGTCTTCCATATGATAAAGTGCACTGAACTACATTACCAGTCTCACAACTAGATGACATTTAAAACTACTTTTTGCAGAAGCAGCCACAACTATATGCTTGCAACACTGGATATTCATGCATATAATGTACACAGATTAAATAGTTTTAAAAGTCTAAAGCTGGATAACTCAGTGCAATAGTACAACATACTTGTTATTCAGGACAACGGCATTCACGAATAGACAACAGCCTCAACGCCTGGATTGAAGGCACATTCTGACTGATATGATGCCACTTGCAAATGGTTTCAGAGCAAAACTGGCATGAACCTCAGTATCTGGAATACTGAAACTGAAGAGCAACTCGAGCAAAAATGTATTTCAATTATGTAGCTATATAAGCTATTATGCATTTGTCAATAAAAGCCATTTTTTTTTGTTTCAGTTATGCTTTAGTTTCACACACACATTCTCCCATCCAGATAGTACTTTCCTCTCCATTACTTCCACATCATCGTCTGCTGCAACTCTAACGCTTGCAACTCTGACTCCCTCTGATATTTAGTTTTTGAAATTATACTGAAGAGGGAAACTAGCAGAAACACAAGACAAGAAAAAACCTTGTGAGAACCCCAAGCTTCACTCTGTTTCTATGTCAGTAGTAAAAGGCAAACCCTACAGTAATAGAGACTCCTAAAGAAATCCAAAAATAGAAGAGAAAACTAAACACCTTAACTATAACTGGGCTTGCCTTTTTCACTCTCTGAACCTAACATTATAATAATGCCTTTAAACTATTTATTTGAAAACAACAGCATAGTTACCAGCATTTAAAAAAAACAAAACAAAAAACCCCAAATCGTTTTACTAAGATTTCTAAATAAAAATGCAAAAGTGAGTATTTTTCAGGTGAGTTTTTCCACTATGTGAAAGAGAGAGGGTTCTCCCAGTCGGTCACATAACAATAATCTAAAATTACAATTAAAAAAATAAATGCACAAATGAATCTGCAGATTAGAAAATTAGTAATGCAAAATACCTGATAAAATTCAGGGTTTACATTATACAGATGTCCTACAGTTAGCGTAGAGGAGGAGTAAAGAGAAAAAAGGCAAAACTTACAAACCAATGCTTTGCTGGTTTTTTTCCTGCATACCTAGGACAGCCAATAACAGTGGCTTCTACGGTGATTTGTTTTCCTCTTTCTCTGCCTCCTCCACACCTTTAGAGTTGTAGCTCATGACATGCAAGACCCTATGTTTCAAACTCAATTGAACAGTGTAAAGTATCCTCGTATCCTCCTAGTGAGGTGTTTGGTGTTTCTGAATTCAGACACAATAGAACAGGGCACACTGCTACACACTGCAATTGAACAAAACTGATTCATCAAATTAGTTCCAAGGCTTTCCAGAACTCAAAATAAAGTAATATTGAAAAAGGGTAAATATTTACAATACCAGAGCAGACCAATGGCCCGTCTGTTTCAATTTCTTGTTTGCCAGTGGCCAGTATCAGATACTTCAGAGGAAAGTGTAAACTCCCACATAATGGACAATGCTGCAATGACATGCCCTTTGGAAAAGACTCTTCCTAGCCCCAGGTAGGTAGTAGATGCCTTCTGTTTAATCACACGAGATTTTATAATCAATTTCATCCTAGCTAGTGTAAATGCGTATCTAACATAAATCCAACCTTTTTTCGAACTACTGGCCACATGTTAATTATGCCTCATATAAAAGAGTACTTCAGAGTTTTAAATTTGTTTTTCATTTTCTTAGATTTTTTAAAATATATTTTATTATATGGATGACCTGGGGCTCCCAATTGCCTTTCTCTATGCCACTCATTATATATACTTCTATCACACAACCTCTTATGCATCGCCTCTCTAAACAAACTAATCCTAATAGTTTTAGTCTCTTCTCACACGGAAATCTTCACATTCATCTATTTATCTGTTGCCCTTCTATGGGACTGTTCTCAATATTTCATTTATATCCTTCTTGAGATGGAGGTGTCCAGAATCAAGTATAGTATTCCATGTGAGGGCACACTGGAAAGTTAGACAGTGATATAATATTTTCAGATAGTGTCATTCCTTTTTATAATGGAGTTAAATATTTTGTTGCTTTTTTAGATCATTGCCGCACACTGAGCAGAAGTTTTTATTGAGCTATGCAGAGTGACACACAGTTCTTTTCTCACGAATGATAACTTATTAGGACCCAACATGCACCATGAGCTCAAATTACCCCTTTCAATGAGCATTACCTTGGACTTATCTACAGTGAATTTCACGTGCCATCATGTTGTTTAATTGCCTAGCTTTAGGTCTCTTCAGAATTCCTTATTCTCTAGTTGAATTATCTAAATAATTGTGTCATCTGCAACTTCTGCCAACTTCACATCATTGGCTTGATGATTAATAAACTAAACACTGATATTAGTCATGGAATCTTGGGGCTACCCGCTGTTAACCTTCCTGCATGTTTAAAATTGGCCACGTTTCCTGATATTTATCTTCTGTCTCAGAGACAGTTTTTAATCTACGAAACGACTTAACCATTCATTTTGTGACTTGATTTCTTAACTTCTTGCAAGGGACTATAAACGTCTCTTAAAAATCATCACATCAGGAAAAAATGAGAACATACAGAGATACTATCTGAGCACCTCAAAACAGTAAACTTTGCCTGTTACCTATCTGTAAAATGGGGATGATATTTCTCTACATCACAGGGCTATTGCAAGGATGGGAGTCATTTTAAGAGACTTACCCAAAGATACACAGGAAGTCTGTGCCAGAGATGTGAATCAATATATCCAGAGTCCCAATCTTGTGCCTTAACCATAAGACCATCCTTACTTAGCCAACTATTTTGCTGACTGTCTTAAATCATTCAAAAAGATGGGGCAAAAAACTCTTTATATAAGCTATGCTGGTTTGTGTCTACTTTACAATGCAAGGTGTTTTATAATTTTATTTGTTATATACCTATAACAGTACTATACCTAGTACTGAAGTAAGGCTCAAAAGTCTGTAGTTCCCAGGCATGTAAAAGAAAAGTAGGTTGGCTAACCTTCTCTCTTCGAGTATAGTGCATGATTTTAATTATATATACTTTTTTTTGTTACCAGCTCAGCCATTCCATTCTTAAGTTCCTTCAGAATTCTGGCCTTAGCGACTCGTTGCTTTTTAAATGATCATTTTGTTCCAGCACCTTTTGTCAGCTCAGTTTCTTGCAGTCACTCATTTTTATCCACAAAGAATAGGTCTGGGTAGGTATTCAAAATTCCTCTGCAGTGACTACAGAGCAAAAAACTAATTAACTTCTTAGCAATGTCCTTAACTACACAGGGTTTCTCTCTTTTACTCCATGGTAGTCTAGCACATCTACTGACCTGCTTGGAAGGCTTCCTGTTTCTGACATACTTGAAGAATTCCTTGTTGTTTACTGATGAGCTTTGGCTATTAGCTGTTAAAATTCCCTCTTGACCCTCCTAATTTCCATTTCACAATTTAACTGTCATAGTTTACTTTCCTTGTTACTGAATTCACCATGCTGGATTTCCATGTGACAAATGCCCTTCAGACATGCATAAAATCTGGTGCATCTTGCCAGTCAATGACAAATGCTTTCCTTTTCGCTGAGGAGCATAGGCCATAGTTTCTGTCACGGTAGTATGATATGCTTAAATATCCTCTGTACTAACTCTAAGGATTTGAATGTAGCTTTTGATTTTAAAGTATTTTTGTCATTATTAGATTCCTCCCTTGTTTACTCTACTAGATTTCCTCATATAGTTTGCTGTACCCCTGTCTCTAAGAACACATACCATTTTTTCAAATATGTAACTCACATCTTGATGGGGAAACCACAGGACTCTACTACTATTTCTGGCAAAAAATCTTCTTAATCTGGTTAGTTTTCTCCAACATGCAGGCTAACATTGGATTTATGCCATTCACACTCAATTCCTTTCAAAAACTGCTGCTGCATAATCAGGGCCGGCTCCAGTGTTTTTGCCACCCCAAGT
Organism: Chelonoidis abingdonii; assembly: GCF_003597395.2. Classification (NCBI taxonomy): domain Eukaryota; kingdom Metazoa; phylum Chordata; order Testudines; family Testudinidae; genus Chelonoidis; species Chelonoidis abingdonii. The sequence continues at coordinate 28,841,807 of NC_133769.1, forward strand.
GGCGAAGCGGGGAGAGAAAAAATAAAATAAAATAAAATAAAAAAAAGAGAGACAGCTGATCGGCGGCACTTCAGCGACAGCTCAATCGTGTTGCTTCATTCTTCAGCGGCAATTCAGCGGCAGCTCAAAGAGGAAGAGAGGGACTGAGGGACCCGCCGCCGAATTACCGCCAAAGACCCAGACATACCGCCCCTTTCCATTGGTCGTCCCAAGCACCTGCTTCCTTTGCTGGTGCCTGGAGCCGGCCCTGTGCATAATTCTGTTGAAGCTTCAGTGATCAGATGGAGAAATCAGATTATTGATGGGGGGGGAGGGATATTTTGTTTCTAACATGGATTATGTATGTTTGCTTAATAGAAAGACGGCCATCTTTCATATTTACTTCAGGTCAACATGTCATGGCTGAAGGCCAGCATGTATCATGCATTCCACAGCAAATAATTTTTAATTATCCTTGTGTGGCAATTCTGCAGCATACACAATTGTTTGTTCTGCATCAAGCCTTTATTAACACACTGATAAAGTGTTTACAGTTAATGTATCCATGTTATCAGTGACCATGTGTGTAGAGGTCTGTTTATCTTGGGAAAATACAAATATAATGTAGGCTAGAGGCTACAGGGAGGAGGGGTGCACGGAGGGGAAGTGTGTTCATTCAAGAAAAATTACTAGTTACAACCCTGGAATTGGTCCTTTACAAATAATTACGTTTGTGACCTATGCGTCTAGGTTTTGAATTTTCATGAAGTTGGTATTGGAGCCTCAAGATACTCATGATTTCAGATCTTGTCCTTTCCACAAGACACTCAATGAGGCATTCATTTATTATGCTTTGTTTCACAATTCTAAGAACATACCATGCAGATCTGTGGCACCTAACTGCCTGCAACATGACTTCAGTTGCTTCCAGTTGGTCTTACACAGATGGATTTCTGCAGTTAACTTTTAGTAAGGGCTCCTCCAAAGTGGAGGTAGTATTTTTACATTTCCTGTTCTACAGTTCTGCTGCAGAATTCCACTTACTGAATCGCTTCTTGCATACAAGACTGAACAATACACAGGATCTATGAACTCTGTTTGCGACAGAAAAAAGTAAAAACTGACCGGGTTACCTTCCGTTTTGCTTTCTGATGCATTTTCACTTATCCCTCCTTCAGTACTAGCTACTTTTCATTGTTCTGCAATCCTCTCTCAAATACTAACTTGATTAAGTTGAAGTTTTCAGAGGAAAATGTACGAAACTTTCAGGAATTCATATAAAGCTCATCAATTTAGTGTCCTGGCCAATCCTGGCCACACCCTGCCACTCCTTTTTACTTGTATAAATGAAAACAATGGACAAATAATAAACTGTGAGACTAGAACTTGGGGTGAAGATTTGCAGAAAATGCCCAAAAGCAGCTTGCTAGAGCGAAATAAAAAATGCTTTTCCAACAAAATGAGCTCTGATTTCAGATATCAAAATAAGGATACATTTTGTAATCTTATCATTAGCAGGCTAATTTAGAAAAAGTATTTGCACATTTCTACAACTCCTGGTATTATTAAAGCTTTTGCTGTATACAAGCAACTTGCAACAGATCAACCTTCCTAAATATAAATCCTTGAGACCTTTTCTTCTGTGTTCTGGTTACAAGTGACCCAACTGCCCAACTTTGAGAGAGACCATTTCAAGGTTACATCAAAATAGTTTTGGTCTAGTTAGTATCTAGTTACAGGTATTATCTAATTTGTTATAATAGGTTCAATCTGAGACGCTTAGCTTCTGGGATAATTATTTTAACTTTCCTATTAAGAAACTCATAGCTGCTTTCAGGCATTTGTGACATTCTGCACTGAAAACAGACATGATGACAAGAGGATTACCTTTGCAATGCCTCTGTCATGATTCTTATGAGAACCATACACTGATCTGGCACTGTAATCCAGGAATGAAAATTTTCACTTACCGCAGTGCGACTGGAAAACCTGTGGCTTGACTACCTGATTGCAGATATTGCACACTACTAGATAGAAATCGTCATGAGCTGGATAATGGCCAAATAAGTGCATATCTGTGGGAAAGTTAAAAAATATATACAAGTATTAGAAGTTATGCGTTAAGAGTATATTTAAAAGAAATTAAAGATACTGTAGGATTACTAGTATTATACTTGTAAAAACAAAAACTATGTAATATTCTCTGTAAGGACAGTGTTGGTGGTATGTTATCAAAATAGATCTTTGCCAGCTCTAATTTCTATGATCCTTTATTTAAGCTGTGGACAGAACATCTTATTCTGACAATCAGAATACAAGAAGCAGCACCCCTGTCTAAATACTTAATGGAAATAAATGTAATACTCAACAACGCACTCAAGAACACGTTGTAAGGAACAGTCCCGCACTGGGAAAGGACTCACAAAATGAAATATTTATAGGTCTTTCCCATCTCTAATTTCTGTTATTATTTCAGCAAACAAGGAGCACAAGTTCTGCAACAGCTAATGACTTAAGAGCTTGGCTCTCTGTAGACTATTAGCAGATTCTGCTTTTTAAGAATTAGAGAGAGGTCTCAGGAGCCAAGGATCTCCAAAAGAGCATTCTCCACTGACCAACTGGGAAAATCCATTAAATCTATCAGTGTTAGGTAAATGAGGCCTTTTGTTTTCAGTTTTATTGAAAAATTCCCAGCTTTGACAAAAGTTACTATTTTTACCCATTTTCACCCAAATTTGTACTGCTCAAGTACATGAAAATATTGATTATGCTAAGACAATCCAAAACATGACATTAGGTAGACATGGTTATGTTAATAATAAACTAGTCTAAATGTAAAGGTGAGGCTGTCAGTTAAAAGTAAGCAAACGTACTGGAAGAGATACACTCATGCACATGCAGGTGTACATACAGTTAATGAGCAGTCCATGAAATAAATCACAGCATTAAATTACCTAATACTCCTAGTTTTTTCTATTTGTGGCTTTTTTCTCTCCTCTCCCACCCCCAACACTAACCTCAATATTTACCCAGAGAATTGTGCACCCCTTCTCACCCATTTTTAAAAAATTTTGTAATAGACACTGATAACATTCTGAAGTTTAAAAAAAAACAACAACTGAAAATGAAAGGCCTCGTAGGTAGGTAATGGTAGATTCTTTTGGGCAAACAATAAATGCACCGCTGGACTGTCAAATGCCTCTCTGAGTATCAACAATGTCAACTGTGGTCCATACTACTCCTCAGCACAGATCCATGACTTATTCAAAGATGTCACATGATGGTGCCTTAGTACTATGTACTGCATCTGAAAGATCTACTCAAAAGCTTGTAAATGCTGCTTCTGATACAGATTCCTTAAACGATAGCTTTCAATTCAGCACTGTTCTGCCATTTAAAATGACAAACTCCATTTACTTAAATTAAAATTAAACATTAAAAAAAACCAAAAACCTTCTAGTGCAGGACCACCACAAAAATTAAATGGCTCGGAAACACTCATAATACCAGCTGAGAATGATAAACAGATGAATGTTTAACTATCAATTCTCTAATACATGTGACCTCTCTGCAAGTCTTATAACTTATGTTCATTCAAACAAGTAGCTTTTTCAGTGGGTGAATATATTACCAAAGTTGTTTCATCGTTTCTTGATAATGGTAGTTCCAGAATGGTATGTTTTCATTAAAAATTGTGTCATGTTCTGCACTGCCCTATGGGAAAGCCCACAGTTCGATGCCTAGGACTAATATCACTCTTCAGGCTGAAAAAGCTGGGAGCGAGTGTTTTCAGTCTCTCAGAGAGCAAGGGACGGGGAAGAGCAAAGCAGTCTCTCCATGATTAAAGGAGCAATGTTCTGATTCAGCTATAGTTGACCAGAACAAGGCCCCTCTCAAGAAGAGATACTAAAGGCCAGGATGTGGAGGAAAGCAAAAGTCCCAATCTATACTGCCATTACAAAGTCACAAGATCTGGTTACAACATGGTCAAAGGTTATAGTTCAGATGAAACCTAATCGTGGCCCCTTAACCATGCTAAAGCCTTACACTTTCCAAGGTTTTAGACTTGTTACTGGGACATAGTTAGACACTCTCCACACTATAAATAAACCATGTTGTGATTTAACCCCCTAACTAGTTACAGTTTTAGTGCAGATGGGACCAACATTGCATACTAAGCCTTGTTCCTCTTCACAGCTATTTGTTTTACTGGTTGACCAAAGAACAATTTGGCAGGCCATTTTATTTTAATCTCACATCTAATACGGTTATATAATTTTAAGAACTCCGGAGACCATTCCTTCTGCTTTAGCTTGAGGTTGAAGTTATTGATCTTAAAAACACTTTACATTGCAGTACAGATATAGCAATGCTAAAACCAGGGTTTTGCGACTGGTTCTCCATTTGTAGACTCCCACTGTCAAAACCTTGTAACTCCATGATAAGGATTCCCTCACCAGTCTGAAACTTGGCACAAGCTCTCAGCTCAAGAATCATCCATTGCATTACATTTATGAAATGTTTCAGCCTCGTTATAAAGTTTATAAGAGTTTGGGGGAAAAAAATTTATTCTTACTCTTGCATCGCCTCTCCAAGCTCATCATTACAAGCAAGCTCCCAACACACCAGGATACACTAATTCAAAGCAGCACCAGACCCTGCCAGAGCAACTGATTCAAAACCTGCAGACATATCTCTACTGCTACATCAGTCAACACCCTCCACAACACAGCGTTCAAACTCCATATGTCCTTCACATGCCTATCACAACATGTGGCGTACCTCATCCATTGCACTAAATGCTCGAATAGCAAGTATGTGGGTGAAACCACAGTCACTAAGCTCTCAAATGAACTCACACAGGAAAATGATAAAAGACAAAATCATCATCTGTGAGTGAACACTTTCCAAAAAGCAGTCACTCTATATCTGACCTACCAGTCCTTATCCTCAAAGACTGAGAGCCGGAGAGCTTCAATGCATAACTTCACTAGACATTAAAAATCATGGACTGAATAGAGGCACTGGATTTATGGCCTATTACAACAATCTATAACCCACTAATGACCTCTCTCCCGCCTCCTTTCCCCCTTATGTCTGGAGTGGTGTTAATGGACCACTTCACTTTGCAAGATCCCTTGAAATGTACATTAACTACTTGTGCTAAACACACTATTCCACCTTGTATTGAGCTGTGACACTCTGAGTTTCCCAGACCTGAAGAAGAGCTCTGTTTAAGCTCGAAAGCTTGTGTGTCTCACCAACAGAAGTTGGTCCAATAAAAGATTTTACTCATCCACCCTGCCTCTCTAATATCCTGGGACCCACACGGCTACAACAACACTAAATACAGACACACACACAGAGAGACTTATCACTTGGCAAATAAAAAGGTATAGATAATATTTAAGAGTTACATTTTGTCACTGTTCTAAATTCTTTAAGCTTTTTTAAGCCTCAGAATACACCCCTTATACTAGGCCTTCAAAACTTGCCTAGTTCTGGGACCTATGTTAGCAGAAGTCCAGCTGTGAGAAATTACTAAAAAACATAAGGAGTTAATACTCCAAGAATCTATCCAAGGACATGATAGAATTGGAAACCAGGACAGGTCACAGTATCAGAGAAGCAACTGCATCTCCACCATACACAATACTGGGGAGGCAAAGTGGGGAATGAGGGGACTATTAATAGTACATTGCACCAACAGCAGTTTTTGTAGTACTGAGATGGAAAAAGTGGAGAAAAGGGTGAAATGAGTTGCACAGAAAGTGCAGCAGAAAGAGACAGAAAAGTCTTATGCCTCCTATGGCACCAAAGGGGGGAGTGTGCTTGAGAAACACTGAATGTTTTCAGTGTTGGTATAGCTGAGTTGGTCCCAGGATATTAGAGAGACAGGGTGGATGAGGTGATATCTTTTATTGGACCAATTTCTGTTGGTGAGAGAGAGATGTTTTTGAGCGTACATAGAGCTCTTTTTCAGGTCTGGGAAATGTACTCAAAGTGTGTGAGGTCCAACAGAAGATGATACCTCACCTACCTATCATCAAATCATCATCAAATAATTATCATCAAATCATCATCAAAGAGGCTGATAAAGGAGGTGCTGTTGTCATCATAAACAGGTCTGACTACCAAAAGGAGGCCGCCAGACAACTCTCCAATACCAAATTCTACAGGCCACTTCCCTCAGATCCCACTGAGGAATACACTAAGAAACTGCACCATCTACTCAGGACACTCCCTACACTAACACCAGAACAAATCAGCATACCCTTAGAGCCACGACCAGGGTTATTCTATCTACTACCCAAGATCCACAAACCCGGAAATCCTGGACGCCCCATCATCTCGGGCATTGGCACTCTCACTGAAGGACTGTCTGGATATGTGGACTCTCTACTCAGACCCTATGCCACCAGCACTCCCAGCTATCTCCGTGACACCTCTGATTTCCTGAGGAAACTACAATGCATTGGTCACCTCCCAGAAAACACCATCCTAGCCACCATGGATGTAGAGGCTCTCTACACAAACATCCCACACACAGATGGAATACAAGCTGTCAGGAACAGTATCCCTGATGATGCCACAGCACAACTGGCTGCTGAGCTCTGTGCCTTTATACTCACACACAACTATTTCAAGTTTGATGACAATATATATCTCCAGATCAGTGGCACTGCTATGGGCACCCGCATGGCCCCACAATATGCCAATATTTTTATGGCTGACCTGGAACAACGCTTCCTCAGCTCTCGTCCACTCACGCCCCTTCTCTACCTACGCTACATTGATGACATCTTCATCATCTGGACCCATGGGAAGGAGACTCTAGAAAAATTCCACCACGATTTCAACAACTTCCACCCCACCATCAACCTCAGCCTGGACCAATCTACACGGGAGGTCCACTTTCTAGACACCACGGTGCAAATAAGTGATGGTCACATTAACACCACCCTATATCGAAAACCTACCGACCGCTATGCCTACCTTCATGCCTCCAGCTTCCATCCCGGGCACATCACACGATCCATTGTCTACAGCCAAGCACTGAGGTACAACCGCATCTGCTCTAACCCCTCAGACAGAGACCAACACCTACAAAATCTCCACCAAGCATTCTCAAAACTACAATACCCGCACGAGGAAATTAGGAAACAGATCAACAGAGCCAGACGTGTACCCAGAAGCCTCCTACTGCAAGACAAACCCAAGAAAGAAACCAACAGGACTCCACTGGCCATCACATACAGCCCCCAGCTAAAACCCCTCCAACGCATCATCAGGGATCTACAACCCATCCTGGACAATGATCCCACACTTTCACAGGTCTTGGGTGGCAGGCCAATCCTTGCCCACAGACAACCTGCCAACCTGAAACGTATTCTCACCAGCAACTGCACACCGCACCATAGTAACTCCAGCTCAGGAACCAATCCATGCAACAAACCTCGATGCCAACTCTGCCCACATATCTACACCAGCGACACCATCATAGGACCTAACCAGATCAGCCATACCATCACTGGTTCATTCACCTGCACGTCCACCAATGTAATATACGCCATCATATGCCAGCAATGCCCCTCTGCTATGTACATCGGCCAAACTGGACAGTCACTACGGAAAAGGATAAATGGACACAAATCAGATATCAGGAATGGCAATATACAAAAACCTGTAGGAGAGCACTTCAACCTCCCTGGCCACACTACAGCAGACCTTAAGGTGGCCATCCTGCAGCAAAAAAACTTCAGGACCAGACTTCAAAGAGAAACTGCTGAGCTTCAGTTCATTTGCAAATTTGACACCATCAGCTCTGGACTAAACAAAGACTGTGAATGGCTTGCCAATTACAGAACCAGTTTCTCCTCCCTTGGTTTTCACACCTCTACTGCTAGAACAGGGCCTCACCCTCCCTGACTGAACTAACCTCGTTATCTCTAGCTTGCTTGCTAGCATATATATACCTGCCCCTGGAAATTTCCACTACCTGCGTCTGACGAAGTGGGTATTCACCCACGAAAGCTCACGCTCCAAACGTCTGTTAGTCTATAAGGTGCCACAGGATTCTCTGCTGCTTTTACAGATCCAGACTAACACGGCTACCCCTCTGATACTTGTCACCTACCTTGTGTCTCAAACATTTTTAAACACAGATGCAGCTTGCATAGTTTGGTGGTCTAGTGTGAACAGAAATTTTCTTTTTTCAACTTAAATAACCACGTTTGACATAAATAACCGTGTGTCAGGGTCAACAGGTCTTGACCTCTGGTCCACTGGGCTCTTAGAGGCTAGTAAATTCCAATTTGCTATCCAGTGAACTGTTAGCAGATGCCAGAATAGAAGCTGAACTCTGACAGAGGACTCCAGGCATGGAATCTGATTGGCAGAATGCTGGCAGTCCTGACTGATTCACAACTTCTTTATAAACCCAGCACAGGGACAGGAAGTTGACCATGCAACTGGGATCTCCCTGCATCAGACTGTTTCTCCTTCAATACCTGCTCCTTCTACTTGCTACTGATCTCCTGGTAACCTGACCCTGACTGTCTCCTGACACCTGACTCTTGATTTTATCTTCTGATTTGCCTAAGATTCTGACCTCCTGGTATCTGACCTGGCCTGATTCATGACTCCTGTTTTGACAAAGAGGTCAGACCACCCATGCCCCGATAGTGACACCATGATTGCCAAAAATCAAGCTATTTCTTTGATGGATAAATGAACTTGGTCATTGTCTTTGTCTGGAACAAGACTGCAGACTTCCATTTCCGTCTGGCAGCTGGTTGGCCAAGCTTGCAAAAGTCTTACACTCAACTCAATGACAATAACTTTTGAACACAGCATCTAATCAATTCCAAATGTTCGAAGAAAGTTCTTGGCATCAGTGGCCAGAACTCTATTGACTTCTGAGAAAAACTGGAAAACTGAGATGGGAAAAATGGGGGTTAACTGGAGCCCCATGCCATCTTGTTAGTAAAGACACAGCTCCAAGCACTTCAACAGTCCTCTGTAGATCTAACAGCTGGCTGATGGCCCCTCAGCATAACAACATCCCATCTCCTCTCTGCCTGTCCTCCCACTGGAGTTCATCATGTTGACACCCAGAATGATGTCTCTCTCAGACAAAAAAATAATAAAATAAAATAAATAAATAATAACGGAGGGAAAGGGGTCAGGGAACATGGGGAATGGGGGCATGCACACCAAGCTCCTAGTAGGGGACGAGACGGGACTGGAGGACCCTGGTATGGGGAGAAGGAGGAGGAGGAGGAGGAGGAAGGGGGCCACGCACAGTCCTTTGCATAGAAGGAAGGTATGAAAGGGGGTGCACAGAGAGCCCCTGTCATGAAGGGAAATGGCAGAGGGTGGAATGGGGACAGACAGAACCCCCAGCGGAGGTGGGGAGATTGGGGTACCCTGGTAGGGGAGGAGGCAGACATGGGGGTCACAAAGAACCCCTGGTATGGAGGAAATTAGGAGTCACAGTGAGTCTCTCAAACAGAGGAGGATGGCACACAGGGAGCTTGTGGGGGAAATGGAAGGATGCAAGGAGCCACTGGTACATGCAATCAGCTCAGCCCACACAAGCTATGAAGTGCACAACTCTCTAGCGTGTATGCTCTTAGCAGCCAATGAGCAGGTTGGGCGTCTTTCAATGAATGCAGTGTCATCTATTTTCATACCAGAGTTCACAGCCTTCGAATGGGAGGTCTTCAATTGTTATCTGAACTTCCTTTGAGATGCCTGAAGACTAACCAGAATGCTTTCCTCCTGGCAATAGAAATTGCCAGGGATCTTATTATGGTATTGGAGGCATCTAGAGTGGCCTGAAAGGATGATCTGGCTACCAGCTGCCCCTCAAATTACTGATTATTGGATATACTTCCAACTGTGGCTTGACCGGTGCCTAAGAGATACTCAGTACCACCACAGTGGTGGTAGCCAGCAACATAATGGAGACGTTCAGCTCCTAAGATAGCAATGATGACTCTAGCTCAGCTTATACCTAGAGATCTCCCAGTACTGTGAATGATCTTGTTACTGAGACACATGGTGCCACAATAGCAGAGCACGGGATTACAGTATCAGAGTGGAGAGTGCCAAAGTGATCATGTCACTGTTCACTCTGTACCAGAGGCAGTTAGACCCACCTCCCAAGATGGTGTTGAAGACCAAATACCATGCGCCCTCAGGGCTCTCACAGCACCCAATTCGGGCCATTAAGTCCACATAAACTAAGACTGGTGAGGCAGTTTAAATCTCTTTTTGCTTGGGTCTGCTGAAGGGGATCTACCGCTATATTTCCCAGAGGAGCATGGCTCCTTTCCAGCACTAGCCAAAGCTTTTCTCAGGGCAGGGACATCATTTCAGATTTGCGGGGGGGAGGGCGGCAACTTGAACTGTGATTCCTGAGGCTACTTAGGCACTTGAAAACTCTAGTTTTTTGGAAGCTAACTTAGCAATTAACTGACAGGAGCCCTGTATCTAATTCCTTTATTTAAAAAAAAATTAATAAATATTAAACCCACTCAGCTTGAATAACAACATGTTCTGACATCTTATGCCAAGTCACTTAAGGGATACTGGTTGGCTTTAAAATTTGAATGTATATTCTTACTTTATTACTAACTCTGTGGAGAGAGAGACCCCGTCAGGACCCCTGGGTTCTATCCCAGTTCTGGGAGGAGAGCAGGGTCTATGGGTTACAGTGGGGAGCAGGTATATATGGGTTCTATATAAGAACATCAGAATGGACATATTGGGTAAGAGCAATGGTCCATCTAGCCCAGTATCCTGTCTTCCAACAGTAGCCAATGCCAGGTGCTCCGGGGGAATGAACAGACCAGGTGATTATCAAGTTGCCCTGCTGCCCACTTCCAGCTTCTGACAAACAGAGGCAAGGGACATGCAGAACATGGTGTTGGATCCCTGCCCACCCTCGCTAATAGCCATTTCTGGACCTATCCTCCATGAACTTATCTAGTTCTTACTGGAACTCTGTTATAGTTTTGGCCTTCACGACATCCCCTAGCAAAGAGTTCCACGTGTTGACTGTGAAGAAATACATATTTTTTTGTTTTAAATCTGATGCCTATTAATTTCACTTGGTGACCCCCTAATTCTTGTGTTATGTGAAGGAGTAAATAACACTTCCTTATTCAATTTTTCCACAACATTCATGATTCAATTTTTCCACACCTTGGTCATCGCTTTTCCAAGGTGAAAAGTCCCAATCTTTCTAATCTCTCCTCAAACAGAAGATGTTCTATATCCCTAATCATTTCTGTTGCCCTTCTCTGTACCTTTTCCAAATCTAATATATTTTTTTGAGATGGGGTGACCAAATCTGCACACATTTTTCAATATGTTGGCACACCATGAATTTATATAGAGCAATATGTTATTTTTCTCTTATTATCTATTCCTTTCCTAATGATTTCCAATATTCTATTAGCTTTTTTAATTGCCACTGCACATTGAGCAGATGTTTTCAGAAAACTATCCACAATGACTCCAAGATCTCTTTATTGATGGGTTCAGCATGGGGCACAGGTCACTTGCTGGAGAATTCTCTGCAGCTTGAGGTCTTCAAACCACAATTTGAGGACTTCAGTAACTCAGACATAGGTTAGGGATTTGTTATAGAAGTGGATGGGTGAGACTGTATGGCCTGCATTGTGCAGGAGGCCAGACTAGATGACCATAATGGTCCCTTCTGACCTTAAAATCTATGAGTCTATGAGCTAATTTAGACCCCATCATTTTGAATGTATAGTTGGGATTATATTTTGCCAAGTGCATTACTTTGCATTTATCAAGACTGAATTTCTTCTGCCATTGTGTTGCCCAGCCACCCAGTTTTGTGAGATCCCTTTGTAACTCTTCGCAGTCTGCTTTGGACTTAATTATCTTGAGTAATTTTGTATCATCTGCAAATTTTACCACCTCACTGTGTACACCTTTTCCCAGATCTCATTATATTCATAAATGAGGATAGGGGGAGAAGACCTCCCCTACAAAATGGGGGGTGGGGTAGAGTCCTCCACTGCCCCCCCCAAATGGCACCTCTGTCTCAGGAATCTAACTGCCCTATCACATCTGCAACCATGGCTATCACAGACGACACACTTGGGAGCTAGCTGTTGATCTGGAGCTCAGGGCACTTCTGAACTCAGATTGAGCTGGTACAGGAAGGTCTTGCTTGCCTAGGTCCAAGGCAAGCCACAAAGAGCTATCCAAGAGTCTGAGGTCAGCCTCTTGAGCTTTCTGGTTCTTTTAGAAAAGACCTACAGATGGAACATTTATTGCAGATACGCCCCAGCTTAGGAGCGGGAGAGGTAAAAAAGAAAGAAAATTATGCATTTCCTGTATTCCCCGTGGCCTATGGCCTTCCTACAGTAGATCTGCTCCCTGCCCCCAACCCTACTTTTAAGAGTTCAGAGAGAGCATCTGAAATACAGCCACTCCTTCAGAAAGAAAAAATGGGGAATCAAGTGTGCTAACTCTTCTGACAACATGGATAGGCTTAACCAACCAAAGAACCAGAGCAATCACCTTGCTAAACTTATCAAACCAGTTGTACTTAAATCAGTCCAGCTCAAAACTTAATTAAAAAAAAAATAGCACAAACATTTGTCACAATATATTTTCAGACATCTTAAGGAGAACAAAAATCTTTGCACAAATTTTAACGGAAGAAATACAAATGTCTATAAAATTGGCTCCACTGTCAAACTCAAAAACGAGCATATTTTGATAAACATTTCTTGTTACAAATACTTTGACCAAATCTAGTTGTCATATGGTAAACCTTTCACATACTAATGTACCTTTATCATCTGATAATTTACCACAATTGCCGTAGAACATATTTATATAGGACCACAGCCTGTGTTTGAAAACTAAATATTTGAGTAATAGCACGTAATATTGTCCGACATTATATGATTATGTGTTATACCCATGTGAGTGTGGGAAAAGGTAGAAGGGCGAAGGGATGGTAAAAGTTAACTGTAGAAATCCTGACTTCTATAGAATAAAGTCATAAGATCAATATTTCTATTAACATACTTTATTGCATTTTTCAGAGAATAAGCCTTACTCTACTAGGGAATTCTTGTGTTTATAGTTTTTATATTAGTAACATCTGTAAACAATAAGATAGCTGTATCCATAACATGATCCAATTTTGCCAGACTTTATTTTAGTAAAGGATGCATTTAAAAAACAGAAATCGCAGAAAACAAAAAAAATGTTGCCTTTGCAGAGTGTGGCACGAACATTCAAAGGCTACTGCAGATGTCAGAGATAATTTTTAACTTTCCATCATAATACACATAGAAAGTAAGGATTACTTATAGTAACAAACAAGGTCAAACAACTTATGAAGTTCCTTCTCTACACGTAGAACACAATATACATAATCAGTTGCATTTAAGTGTACAGAAAAACTCAGGAAAGGAATGATCCCGCCACTGCAGAGCTAAGGTGATCACAGCACCAAGGACCTCACAGTGCTGACTGCTAGAGAAGTTGTATTTTATTATATAGGAATCATGCTCCCCTGTAAATTGTAAACATATATTCCACCTTATGTAATAATTGCTCCGCTGAACATTTAGTAAAATTATATTCTAAAAATTAATTTTGGTCATGTTTAATAAGTCAGTGTTGAAGTGAAACTTGTTTAGATTGACAAAAATGTTGCATCGATAGGTATGCTCAAAAACATCCATTAACCTGAACCCTCAGCTTAAGTTATAGATCTGAAAAATTCTAGGGCTAGAAATCTGTTAGCTATATTCTCTCCCACTCTAGATCAATGACAGTGAAAGAGAAAATCCCTATCACTACATAAGATCACTTTTACAAAAATCTATTCTGAGTGATTTGAGAGGCAGATTGAAACCTGAAACCGAAACACAATACAAAGGCAATTTCACTGTGTTATGCAAGTATGTTTAGCTGTTCCCTGAATAGGTAGTGTAGTCTTATGTTAGAAATAAGTGTCCACTCCTTCTATCTACTATAAGTTTTAACACAAGTAACATTCTCCTTTTGTGAAAAGAGGTGAAGTTGCTTCAGTAGTTAGTTATACTGGTTTCACATTACCCTTGAAAATGCCAGATGCTATATGAATTTTCAGGGACTGGACAGCTATAAAGATTAAATGTTAATCATCTTGTTACCAAAACCACATATTTTTATGAACTGAGTAAAATTAAGATTTAAGGGGAAAAAAATGACTTGATTCTCTTATTCATATAAACTGAAATAGCATAACAAGAACCTAATTTTCCTGAGACAGAATGCCCATCACCGAAGAGGTACAGGGCATCACTTGAGAAAGCCAATGACATGAGCAGCACACTGAGATGACCCAAGTTCAAGAAGTTCAGAGGGTAAGAGGCCTAATTGTCTGGGACATTAAAGGCAGCATAGATATGCCCTTAATGGACTACAGGTGTATGAATAGCAGTGCGCAAAGTGCTGCCCTGTAACTCTTCTGTGCAGATGTTGCAGGTTCGCACTAAAAAGTTCCTAATTCTCAATAATTTGTCGCTGTTTGAAGAGGACTAAGTTAATGAGATCTAGGAACATTTCAGTTCATGCCCACAACACCCACACAAGGGAATTACAAGGCAGCACTTTGGTGTGTGCCACTATTCGCACCTTTGTAGTCCAAACTGCTGGGCAGTGTAGACGTGCCTTAAGTCCCAAAAGAGAGAAGAAATGTGGATACTCAAGAGATATAGTAATCAAGGTAATTCAAACTGTGAAATGTTAGCTCTGGCAAGTGACAAGACAATGGGTGTGATTTTCAAAAGTGCTTGTTTGATTTGGGAATTCAAGTCCCAGCAAAAGTCAATATGATTTGTAGTTTTAAGTCATTTAGGTGCCTAGTGCTTTTGAAAATCCCATCCTAGGTGAGCTACATTTTAATCAAATGCAAGCTGGTTTCTTTTCTGAGCAACCAAGGTAAAGGAAGATTGAAGTCACTAGTGTAGAAATCAAGGAAACAAAAGTGCACGAATTAGACCAAGTTCTTCTTCTTCAGGTAAGAGACTGGGTATTCATACAGCACCTGGTTCAGCTGATTCTCAGTCCTGGTTGGGACCCTTTGGATGCTAACATAATACAAACAAATCAAAGCATCAGAGACAATGCAAGTTAATACACAAGTAGTTAAGAAGAAGAAAGCAGAGGACAAATGACTTTTCAACAAAGGCACTGAGGGCTGGTCTACATTAGAAAAATCAGATTGACCCAGCTACATTTGTTCAGCCATGTTAAAAAACCATACACCTCTGAGGAACGTAGATAAAACGACTGAAATCCCAGTGTAGACAGCGCTAGGTTGATGAACTGTCCATCAACCTAGCTATTGCATGTCAGGGAGGTGGATTTACTAGTGACAGGAGAACCCCTTCTGTCAAGCGTAGACATAGACTTATGCTACATCTACACTAGAAACTTCAAAGCGCTGCCACTGGAGTGCTCCCGCAGCAGCGCTTTGAAGAGTGAGTGTGGTCATGCGTGAGAGCTGGGAGAGAGCTCTCGCAGCGCTCCTGGTAATCCACCTCCACAAGGGGAATAGCTCTGAGAGTTGGGAGCACGGCTCCCAACGGTCAGAGCCTGTCCACACTTGCGCTTTAAAGTGCTCAAATTTGCTCTGATCACGGGGGTGGATTTTTCACACCCCTGAGCCAGCAAGTTAGAGCACTATAAAATGAAAGTGTAGACAAGCCCTAAGAAGCCAAAGATAGAAGAGTGACCAAGCAGAGTGGAAGGGAACGACCATACAGAAAGAAGAGACAAGTAATCTTCACCAGTATAGAAGAGCCTGGGTGGTGACACCTGACTCATAAATAACTGAGAACGGTATGCTGCCGCCCAGGTGCTATGGCTAATTAAATCAATTTAGGGTGTTGGAGACATTAAATGATGTTGGGAATTTCCCATTAATTACAGTTTACACAGAAACCGATATTAACACTGACTGAAAGTTTAATTATTGCACTGCCTGACTGGGAATGGCTAGACATACTTGTGAAGAGTATCCAAGGTGGGAGTGGATTGATCGTCTCAGAGGCCCTACCATAGGGGTAGTCAACAGGCAGACGGCAGGCCAAATCCAGACTGCCAGGTGCTTTAGAATGGACCCAAAAATCTTTTTATTTACTTATTATTAGCATTATTGGTTTATTTTAATTTCCTCTGGAGTCTGGACCTTGACTATACCTTGACAAAGAAATCTGGACCTTTGTCATGGTGTAATTCCCCACCCTGAACCTTAGCATCCAAAAGACGGGGTACCAGCATGAATTCGTCTAAGCTCAGTTATCAGCTTAGTACTTGTAGCACTGCCACCAACCAGGAATTCCAGTGCCTGGTACACTCTGGTCCCTCCAAAACCTTGCCCAGGGAACCCCAAGACCCAGATCCTCTGGATCTTAACACAAGGAAAGTAAACTCTTTCCCCCATCATTGCCTCTCCCAGGCTTCCCCTCCCTGGGTTACCCTGGAAGATTACTGTGATTCAAACTCCTTGAATCACAAAACAGAGA
Organism: Chelonoidis abingdonii; assembly: GCF_003597395.2. Taxonomy (NCBI): domain Eukaryota; kingdom Metazoa; phylum Chordata; order Testudines; family Testudinidae; genus Chelonoidis; species Chelonoidis abingdonii. The sequence continues at coordinate 28,858,366 of NC_133769.1, forward strand.
GGAAAATCACATCCCCTCCTTCTCTCTCCCCCTCCCAGACTCTCCCTGAGAGAGAAAGTAATCCTAACACGAGAGAAAATTAACCTCTCTCTCCCCTTCTCTCCTTTCCCCACAATTCCTGTTGATCAGACCAGTCCCCTGGTCTCACCAGAATGAAAACAATCAGGTTCTTAAACAAGAAAAGCTTTTAATTAAAGAGAGAAAAACAGTAAAAATTATCTTTGTAAATTTAAGATGGATTAGGTACAGGGTTTTTCAGCTATAGACACTGGGAATACCCTCCCAGCCTAAGTATACAAGTACAAATTAAAATCCTTTTAGTAAAATACAAATTTGAACTCCGTCCAGCCAAACGCACAACTAAACTCCTTCCAGCCAAACGCACAACTAAACTCCTTCCAGCCAAACGCACATTTGCAAATAAAGAAAACAAACATAAGCCTAACTCGCCTTATCTACCTAGTACTTACTATTTTAAAAACTTATAAGAGCCTGTATCAGAGAGATTGGAGAGGAACCTGGTTGCACGTCTGGTCACTCTCAAAACCAGAGAGAACCACCACCAAATTCTAACAGCACACACAGAAACTTCCCACCCTCAAGATCTGAAAGTATCCCGTCCCGATTGGTCCTCTGGTCAGGTGACAGCCAGGCTTACTGAACTTGTTAACCCTTTACAATCAGAAGAGATATAAAGTACTTCTGTTCTATTAACTCCTACTATCTGTTTATGACAACCTTGACAAAAAAAATTGACTACCTGTGCCCTACCAGTTCTAAGTGCCAGCAAAGCAAGGAAAATTCTAGTACTGGACTCAGTGGTATAAAGAGACATATTTTGGATTCATAGCACTAGAATGCCTTCTGTGAAAAGAACCTGTTTGAATCTGAATTTGGTTGTTCAGTTTGATCCAGCCCATCAATCATTTCAGTAACTTTTTTTTCCTGAAATGTCTTAGGTTTTTTTAAATGAAAAAATATCTGAAAAGGTGTTTTTCTCCAGAACTCTGAAGGCCTACTGGATTACAAACGGTGAATGTACATTTCAAAATCTGGAACTATTTGGCTCGACAGCACCAGAACTTCCAGTACCACATATACCTTAGGAGATCCGCAAGAAATTCTCAAAGATGCACATCTTTAGGATGCATCCTGAACACCTAATAAAGACAATGAGAACTCCTCCCCACAACTCCTTCACATCTTAAAAGATCTAGAGGTTGAAGCAACAACTAAATGCACATTTTCCCTCACAGAATTTTAAGGAATTTTAGTACTCACTTATATTATCCTAGCAGTTTACCAACAACATAACTTGTGCAGGTGTCCAAAAGTGCATAAGAGGGAGATCTTCTACTTATGGAGGCCTTACTTCACCATTTGATCTCCTTACAGGGTGTAAGAGAGCCCCCTCCCATCAACCTTTATGCACGAGATTAATGGGAGAAAACCGTTTTTACATAGTAACTAAATTACTATTTACTCTGTATCTTATTGTCACATAGTAAGAAAATCTGCTTCCTTTTTGGCCACTGCTACTTCTGCCCTTTGTTTCTCTCCTTTCCCCCGTTTCTCTCCATCTTTGTCAGTCTTCCTGGAGCAACCCCCAATTCCCACCCTTTCAGGCTTTTCTTTTCCCCATTTTCCATTCTATCTGCTAAAGTGATCAGCAAAGGAATAGTTAACATTATCAAGTATTTATCACTGGGCTTTAGTGCAGATGTTGCAGTGAGATTAGGAGACAGTCATTGTTTCAGGCTCTGTGCAGATTCAGACCAACATCATGACTTCAGTTTATAGTTGGATCATGCTTCAAAAGTTCTGTTTGCAGCTACTAAGGCTAGAAACTTACTTTTTAAAAAATGAAAGCTGACATTCCACACAAACTGAATGTGTCTAGTGGGCCAAAAATACATAATTCAGGTCAGCTCTAGCCCATGCGTCATATGTTTGACACCCCGGTATAGTTTGAGAACCACTGCTATATATTATATGTACATACAGTCATCTAAAGTCCTGTTATTGTACTGTATATTTTTCTCTAATTGTTTTCCAGATAAAAATTCAGCTTTTATGCTCTCTTTAGCTAAATGGCTGCAGTGATGTCGGTTTATTTAAAATAAACTGAACCACACCAAAACTTTAAAAATAATCCTGCCAAGAAGGAAAGATGTCAGACCAAAAGGGGCAAAACCGAGAACCTCAATATATAGCTTTCCTTACGAGAGATGCAATACAGGGCACAATCTAAGCACAATTAAAATCAAATGAAGTATTTCCATTGACTTCAGTGGGAGTCTCTAAGTGAGAGGGTCCGTGACAAAATTCATTTCTTCATCTATGCCAGAGAAGTATAAATGACTACCTCTGACAAAAAGGCTTCTGTACTCCAGCTTCCCAACTATACTAGGGTTCATAATAAACATTTTGTATTACGTTCATCTCAGCAGACCATGCAGAAATACTTGAATAGCCTTCCAGAAATAAACATATCTTTGAATGTTCTATCTGGCAATCAAAATTAGCAGTGATCAAAACTATTAATTTATACTGTGTCAACAGATTCAGAAAGGCAGTGTCATACATTTTAAATAATTATTTTTACTAACATCTTCGATTACACAACTGATTTTTTTTTTTTTTAATGCTAGTGTTACTATTTACTTTCTTTCATTCTATTGAACTTGGACAGTGAAACTAGACTGGTTAAGTTTCACTTTCTGGATCCCATGCATGACCGCAGTCTTGATGTGTATCCCTCGATTAATGATTCTTCTTCTGTTTTGGCTCTCACGAGTAGAGGTGATGGTACAAAGGCAGCACCGAGACTGCCACAGCAACTTAAAATACAGTACACACATTATTGGGAGCCTGTGTTGGTGTTCAGGCCTGCTAATTCGCATTTGTTTTTTTGGACTTTGTATTTTGCAGGTGAATTCCTGTGAGACAAATATCAAAGTTTAAACTGGTTGCAGTGGTAGCCGTGTTAATCTGTACCAGCAAAAAAAAGAGGAGGAGTCCTTGTGGCACCTTAGAGATTTATTTGGGCATAAGCTTTCACGGGCTAGAACCCACTTCATCAGATGTATGAAGTAAAAAATACAGTAGCAGGTATAAATACATGAAACAATGGGGGTTACTTTACCAAGCGTTAGGTCAGTTTAATGAGATAAATCAATTAAAGCAGGATACCAAGAACTGGAATTAATTTGCACACTAGATACCATCAGATTAGGCCTGAATAAAGACTGGGAGTGGTTGGGTCATTACAAAACCTAATTTCCCCAATACTAATTTCTCCCTCCTGTTACTCACACCTTCTTGTCAACTGTCTGTAATGGGCCACTCTCTTACCACTTCAAAAGTTATTTTTCCTCCCTTGGTATCCTGCTGTTAATTGATTTATCTCATTAGACTGACCTAACACTTGGTAAAGCAACCCCCCATCCTTTCATGTATTTATACCTGCTCCTGTATTTTTTTACTTCAGACATCTGATGAAGTGGGTTCTAGCCCACAAAAGCTTATGCCCAAATAAATGTGTTAGTCTCCAAGGTGCCACAAGGACTCACACTTTTAACTGTTATAAAAATGTTAATGATGTTATATTTTATCATTTTATTTTTGCATCCTCCTTTGCAGCACAAGGTTGGTTGTGTCACAAGGGTAATCCTGAAGGAGTAGGCAGACAGAGCAAAAAGCAACCACCTACTGCATTAGCCTACATGGAAGAGTTTTGGGGGCAAGGGATTGCAACTGTGCTGGCAACACGGAAATGCAACCTGTAATTCCAAAATTCAGAGATTCTCAAACTTTTTTATGCTGTGGACCACACCTTAATAAAGAGTATGTACCACCTCTCTCACTTCTTCCATTAGCAATGACAAAGTTCCTGTGGCAACTAAAGCAATTACTTATATGGATAAGTAATACTAAGAAAGGTTTTTTTTAACCCTCGCATGGAAGTTTGCAGCTCAAAATAAGAGTTCACACCACTTGACCTGCCAGCTTTCTGAATAGCACCACCAACATGCTCCACAAGCCAGTTTGATACCAGTGCCCTACTTAAACAAAACTAGATTAAGTTTCAATTCCAATGCATGTAAAATACAAAGAAAAAGCAAACAGTATGAATGCTGAAAAGGCAGATAGATCTTAAACTAGTGAAACTGAGGGAATGTTAAAGATAGCTGTAACATAAGAAAATAAATTTATTCATTTATTTATATGGGTCCAGATTGTCCCCTCCATATCCACAGCTAGAAACGACTGAGATCCAGCACAAGAGGGAAGCAGCAGAAATGTTTTATTCCCCCCTTCCCCTCTTTGTCTCTGGAGCCCCACAGAAATTCCCACGGGAACTGGCGATGTTTCAGGAAGAAGGCCTGCGCACAAGAAGTTGGAGCTTGGGGTTAGCTGCTCTGTGACATGGCCTATAGTGAACCCTGCAGATTATTCACGCTTGAGTTAATGCTACTTACAGCAGTGGAGTAATGCCTTCTATGTCGCCTCAGTGGCCTTCTGGAGCCAAGATACTGGGGTTTGGTGAAAAGGGAAGCCTAGCAAAACCACCCAGGCAAAACAGACACACATGTAATAAATACCTAAGGAAGAACAAGGAGGAGGCTAACTTCTCCCTCTAGAAAGGACAGTTTCCTGATAACTCAGTAAGGCATACCATGCTCAGTTCCTAATGGCAATTACCTGTCAGTTTCCTGGAAGAGGGTGACTTGGACCCTGGTTTTTAAAAAATTCACAGACTAGTTTGAGAAACTACAACGAACTTCAGTACTGTATTACAAATGATGTTCACGGAAAAACTTAGCAACAGTCAGCACTGGAAGTTTTATTCTGTAGTTACATTTGACAAATCACTTCCCTATATCCATACCTCAGGGCTTGTCTTCATGTACAGCGCTGCAGCTGCATTGCTGTAGTGCTTCAATGAAGACACTACTATGCTGACGGGAGAGCATCTCCCATTGGCGTAGTTAATCCATTTCCCTGAGAGGCAGTAGCCATGTCGGCGGGAGAAGGTTTCCTCCAACATAGCACTGTCCAAGTGGGGGGTTAGTTCAGCATAATTATGTCACTCAGGGGTGTGGATCTTTCACACCTCTAAGCAACGTAGTTATACCAATATAGAGCTGTAGTGTAGACCTGGCCTCAGTTTCCTCAGCGGTAGAACAGAGAGAATGACACTGATCCACTTGTAAATCTTATCAAGAAAATCCACTATATAATGACAATGGGTAGGTAAGTAGCAAGCCTGTTCTACCATTAAGGTATCCTTCCAGCCCTTACCCTCTCTGCGTGTTTCATCCACCTATTGCATCCTCACAGATTATGAGCTCTCTAGGGCATAGTCTTCTTTTATTCATTTGCAAAGGGTTTATCACAATAGGTTCCTGATCCTTCATTGGAGACCTCTTTGTATTAGTCTGCATACAGCAAGAATGGTTACTTACCCAAAAGTAACCGTGATTCTTTGAGATGTAGTCAGCCTGGATCCCACTGCAGATGCGCACAAGCCAGATGTGCTCAAGAGAAGTTGTTTCGACAAGCAGCGTCTATCAGGGATGCTCACACACCATTGTGCCTCCTTGAGTTCCCATACAAGGACATAAAGGGTGGGGCAGCCAGAGCCCTCTCAAGTCAAAGCTCATGGTGCTGAGTACTCTGTGAAGTGTGAAAGGAGGGGAGGTCATGGGATCTGCACTAACAACATCATCTCGATGAAACTAGGCGAAGTAAATGTTCATTATTCGAATGTGTATCAGTCTGAATCCCCCTGTAGATGACTGGTAAGCATCTTCCTTGGATAGTGGGAGTGAGGAGTTTCAGCTGTGAGAGAGTCTGTCAAACAGAAACTGAAGCACTGCTCTCCTGAACTTGGCATCTGATGTGGCAACAAAAGTTAGTGGCCCTATGTAGCTGACTTGCAGAACTCATAGTAGTACTTTTCTGAAACAGGTGGACGATGCTGCCTATACTCTGGTCAAGTGTGTGTTGACATACCGGGGGGGGGGGGGGGGGGATCACCAGCTAATGACTAGGAGGCAGAAATACACTGCATGATCAGCTTTGAGATTCTATACAAAGAGATAGCTTGGCCTTTCAATGTGCTGGATATAACCATAAAGAGGCAGGGAGAGAGCATGAAAGACTTGGTCCCAAGATAAAAGTGCAAAGCAGAGCAGAGATTTGGAGATGTCCAAAGTATACAGCTCCTTCTCTTCTGCACTGAGTGCGGCATCAGGCAGATGAATGGTGGATTGGTTCAGTTGGAATTCTGAGACCATCTTAGAGAGGACTCCAAGATGTGGTTGCCCCAAGGAAGGATGTGGAAGGTGGTCTGACCATAAAAGCTTGGAGCTTGCTGACTTTCCATGTTGAAGTAATGGACATGAGAAAGACTGCCTGGATGGTACGGTGGTGTAATGAGTAAGGCTAAGATTTTGTCACGGATATTTTTAGTAAAAGTTACAGACAGGTCACTGGCAAAAAAGAAAAATTCACAGAAACCATGACCTGTCTGTGACTTTTATTAAAAATATCTGGGACAAAATGGGGATCTGCGGGTCCCCACATGGCCTGAAGCAGGGCAGCTGCGCAGGGGCTAGAAGCCGCAAGATATCCCTGCTGCCTGCAGCTGCAGGGGTCTAGCTACTGCCCACGGGGGCTGTGAGGGGCCCACGGTGGCTGGAAGCTCGAGGGTTCCCCTGCAGCAGATGGGAGCTGTGAGGTGCCCCCACTACCAGTGGGGGCTGGAAGTTGTGGGGTATCCCTGCCACCCACAACTCCAGGGGCTCACAGCAGCCATGAATTGCATGGATTCCCCTGCTGCCCACAGCAGCTTGGAGCTCAGGGAGCTGCCAGAGGCTATCGGGGTACCCACAGCTTCCTGCCCCTGAGGGCGGAAGAGAATCCTGCAGCTCCCGACACCATGGGCTGAAGTCACGGAGGTCGCTGGAATCACTACTTCCGTGACTTCCACGACCTCCGTGACTAAATCATAGCCTTAGCAATGAGCACTATGATAGTGGTGATGGAGGAGAGAGGGAGGAAGGAAGGATTCCATTGAAGAAGGAAGTTGCCTGGCACACAGTCTGGGCTCATGCCTCCTCTGGAGCACAGTCCTTCATTGACAAAATATTGGGTCTAGGATGGATTCCTACAGAGACCACACATGGTTGGTTATCACATTTCTTCCCAAGGAGTTCACCATGTCATTGCTGACCCCAGGAAAATGTAGCACCAGTTGTGTCATTCAAAGCTGATGACTCACTCAAAGTCGATGACTCACTCAAAGTCCCAGAACTTGATGTCTTCCTGGCAAAGAGGGGACGATTGAGCACCTCCTTGATTGTTTATTTGGTGCATCACTGACATGTTGTCTGTCAGGATTTGCACTGTGAAGTTCTGCAGAATGAGCAGGAATGCTATGCAGACTAGTCCAATGGCCCTGAACTCCAGGACAGTCATGTCTAGTGCCAAGGTGTCCTGAGACCACGTGTTTTACATCCGAAGGTGGTTCAGGTGAGCACCCCAGCAATAATCATCAGTGTTAGGAAACAGACAGATACAGTCATCCCTTTCTTCTGACTGAAGAGACTGGAACCTGTCCTCTGGCAGGTTAGGATAAAAGCTCCTAAGAACTCTGTAAACTGAGACAGTGTGAAAGATGATATCTTGCAGCTCACAAGGAGTCCTATTGACAGTACAGAGAAAAGATGCAATTCAAGGCTGTCTTGGTCTCTTGCTGTAACCTGCCCTGATCAGCCAGTCATCCAAGTACAAGCAGCCATGAATTCTCTATTTCCTTAAATGCACCACTACTACCACCATCAGGCATTTGGTGAACACATTCTGTGCTGAGGAGAGTCTGCAGGGCAAAAACTTGTATTGATAATGATTGGGTCCCACTCTGAATCTTGGATACTTCTAGTGAGCAAAGTGGAAAGCTAGGTGGAAGGATGCATTCTGAAAGTCACAAACCAGTCTTGAGCTTGGAGGGATGGGATGATGGAGGCAAGCATTACCATCCTGTACCTGAGACAGTTTTTGTATTTCTTTAATCTCCTCAGGTGTAGGATAGGATAGGATAGGATGAAGACCCCTTTTTTCTTCTCTGGAATGAGGAAATACCAAAAATAGAAGCCTCTTTCCTTGTATTCCCGAGAAGCTTCCTCTACTGCTCCAAAATGAAGTAGCAAGGCCCATTCTGACTGTAACAGTCTTGAAGGGTCCCTGAAGAGAGAAAGGGAAAGGAAGGAGGGTAAAGAATCAAATTGTATGAGGTAGCCAGGAGTGATTATCTCTAACACCCATCTGTCTGATGTCAAAACAGATAATGCCCAGTGGAATGAGACAAAGCAGCTTCTAAAGTTTGTGTTCTCTAGGCTGAGTCCAATAAGGCTCCTGACTGCCTCAAACCCGCTGACATGTAAAAGAAGCAGTGGGCTTTGCCAAGGAAGAAGAAGGTTGGAACCTCCAGTGGCATCTCAAGTGTCTTTTGGAGCGATATTCAGTTTAATCTGGGGTGGTAAAATGGTGTGCACTCTCTCAGCTGTGGCCAAGGGTGGTATAGCTTGCAGTACGGAGAAGGGTGTAAACTTCCAGAGAATGCAGGATAGCTTTGGTGTCCTTTAGCAAGTGCAGAGCACTGTCTGTCCTCTTGATCAGCAGCTCTGAGCCCTTCAAGTGCAAATCCTCACCTGTGACCTATGCCTCAGGATGTCCAATTCTTGAAGCCACAATGCTCTGCACACAGTCACCGTGATGGCCACAGACCTGGCTGCAGTGTCTGTGGTATCCATTGCCACTTGCAAAGCCATCTTGGCCAACAGTCAACCTTCTTTCATTACATCTTTAAGCTCTTCTCTGTTGTCATGACCGAGCTTTGTGAGGAAAGGTGTCACCCTGTTCCAGGCTAGAAAGTCATTTGGACAGTAGGGCCTATCTAGTAGAGTGTGTGGAAGTACTCAAACCCTGAAAGGGGTACCTATACCTCCTCTTGACTCATGTGGCCATGATGTCATGATATCTGGCATCTGCCACAGGACTTCAGCTGTGTGTAATAGGCCCTCACTAATGGGGAGGGCAATCCAGACAGGATATCAGACTGCTTGTGAGATTTCTCTGAGATGACCCAAGTCCACACAAGGAGCTCCTGGAATTCCTTAAAGTCATCCAGTACTGAAGATACTGCTGCATCTGGCAATGATGAGGAGAAATACTGTGTTAGAGAGATGAGGTGCTGACGCCATCAGACCAGGATCTGGCATCTCTTAATATTCTAGCAACAGTGATCTGGCCATTGGGGAGGGACACTTGTTTCTTTCTCTCTCAGTGGTGGAGACAGGGTCCTTGGTGCTTGTAAAGACAGACCCCAGTACCCCCAATAAAGCCATGGTATCATACCTATATATGAATACAGATGACTAACAATTGTTGGCTGGACCAATGCCAGACCTGACAGGCCAGTGATGGTTGGAACCTATAGGAGTGACTACAGACCTCAGAGGGGTAGGTTCACTAGTCAATGATGGGGAGAATGTGTGCCCCAGTGACAGTGAGGAGGAACAGATCTCTCCCCATCCAGAGGGGATGCCCATGTATAAGGTGCTTTTGGTCCTGTAACTCACAGCCAACCAACACCACCCAGCACCCACACACCAAACCCAACAACCACAGTCAGACCAAAATGTTGCAGCCCACAGGAGACTAAACTACTGTGTGCCACAGACAGAGAACAGGAGGAACTGAGATGCACCTATGATCAAGGCCCCTGCAATGGCAGGGAACTGATTAAGTGAGATATCCTCAGATAATCCTAGCATGTGACCCAGGCTACAGAGGAAGGAGAAAAAATCCCGTCACCAACAATCTGACTTGGGGGAAAATGAGTCCTTGCAGAGAAGAATAAGCATAATAAGCATCTGCTTGGAATATGTGATTCCCTCAGGCAAAAGAGACACCTACTGTGTCTGTCTTTCAAAAGGTATTATTTCATTGCAGGACGGACAGGGCTGGAAATCTGCAGGTTTTGAATTTGCCATTTGAGAATCCCTGTACATGGAATGAGGGGATCTAATTAATGAAGTTCATGGCCAATTCATGGAAGTCACAACAGAAGATCAGAAGTGGTTCTGAAAATTTGCAGAAGATTTCAAAGATCTTTAGGCTGAGCTAAGAACCTGCAGGTCAGACATTCACTGCAGCCCATCTCGCTGTCCTGGGGGGTAACAGGGAACCAAGGGAGGGTTGTGGCCACCCACTGTTTATACATTCATATAAGAGCATGAGGCGGTACGAGACATGGGTGACTCCAGAGATTGCTAATCAAAATCTAGTCTTGTGTGCATGATGTGCACATGAATCTACAGTGGGATCCCTGGTCAAAGAAGAAACTATACAACAAAACAGTGATATATTTTTCCCTAAGAAACAATTCAGGATTTTAATTATTTTAAAATTGTAATTAAAAGAGCAAAGTTTCATTTTTAAACAGGTATCAAAAACAGAAGAAATTCTATTCTACAGGAAATGTGAGCCTTTTTCACATTAAAACAATTCATGCAAATGATCTTTGGAATGTTTCTAAATATTGTAATTAAGATGTGCAAGTCTGTTGACAAAGTTTGGAAAGGCCAAAGGAGGCTATATGAGAAGCAATGGAAGAGGCTGAGAAGGGAAGGAGAGAATCAGACTGACTTGAGAAACTCATTTGATTGGCTGAAGGGGTGTGGATAGGTAGTACAAACCTTTGTCAGTGTTCTCTCTTATGCCATAGTAGTCCTAGGTTTTAAAGAAATAAGCACATAGTAACAATGCAGGTGTAGTATAATTGCATCCCAAAACCATCAAGGATTTTCTACACAGACCTTCTTGGAACAGGAAGCTCTGTTAACACATGCGTTATGAGAAATCCATTTACGGAAAAACATTCTAAAATGAGACAAAGGTACATTCACTTTTCTCTTATGAATACTGTATCAAAAAGCACAGTACATAACCATCACCTACTGTACAGACTATTGGTGCTCTTTCTTTCATCAAGTTTACCATTTCCTAAAACTGCAGCTATTAGGTAGGTTAAACATCTGAAAGGTTGATATCTATTCCTATCTCCTAGGACTGGAAGGGACCTTGAACGATCAAGTCCAGCCCCCAGCCTTCACTAGCAGGACCAAGTACTGATTTTTGCCTCAGATCCCTAAGTGGCCTCCTCAAGGATTGAACTCACAACCCTGGGTTTAGAAGGCCAATGCTCAAACCACTGAGCTATCCCTCACCAGCTATTGCCAAACTTTACTGAGGTTTTCCAGCTCAATCCCTGTTTTCTACTAGATAACCCCGCAGAAGTCTCTGCTGGGATAATGGAGTGGTGAGCATTTAGTTAACTGGCTGGCAGAGGCAACTTCCTGTTTTGGTAAATCCACAATTTACTTATTGCAGTGATTATATTCCAGTAGAAATATTGCAAGTATGTCACGTCTCCTACTCTCGTTTCTCAAATTAATACAAATTGATTAAAATGTTACACTTATGTTGACTCTTAAGTCAACCAACCTTCATAGAATCACAGAATATCAGGGCTGGAAGGGACCTCAGGGGGTCATCTAGTCCAACCCCCTGCTCAAAGGGGGACCAACTCCCAACTAAATCATCCCAGCCAGGGCTTTGTCAAGCCTGACCTTAAAAACCTAAGGAGAGAACCTAAGTGCAGAAAATGTGCCACTACTACTTATGCTATGTACAGAGTTCCAAGTGGATAACTGACTTTTAAGCAATCAGACAAGACCTAGACAGCATTCACAAACTAGCTTGGGAAGCTACACTAATGTTTCAGAGAAGAATAATGGCCTCTGGGTTAAGGCAATGGAATAGTATTCAAGATCTGAGTTCCGTTGCTGGTTCTGTCACAGAATTTTTGAGTGACCTGGAGGAAATCTTTCTGTGCTCCCACATCCCATCTCTAAAATGGAGATAACACTTTCTTTTGTATGCCTTACCTATTTAGATGGTAGCTTTTTTCTATTCTCTTACCATGTATCTATCTGTACAATACCTAGCACAATGGGGCCTTCATCTAACTGGGACCTCTAAAACTAATATAAATACATAATTTACAGCAATTCTTATATGTTGAAAAAGATGACTATGATGCTATCACAAAGATCTGATAAAGAAATCCTTCCTAACTGTCCGCACATTAACAACGTCTAGTCTAGGAGGCAGACACAGTTGAGAAGAAAGATTATCTTCAGCTGAGCATAGGCTCCTCCTCAAAGAAAGGTAATCTTCTATAAATATGCAACAGAATCCTCAATCCCACAACAACATAATAAAAGACGAACAACCTCTTCTTTCTTTTGGATGACAAGTTTAATAAAACACAAAATTTTCATGGATTTCTATCCTAATGTCTTTAGCATGTTCTCTAGCAAGATGACGACTAAACTAGGTTCTGAAATGACTTCTTTTCAAAGGAGGATGTTCCTGGGACAACAGTTAGTGCCTGCAATCTCCCAATTCTTCTTGCAAAGAAAATTACTAATAAAAGACACCTTCTAGAAAAAGAAATATCCTCACCTTACATCTGTGAGTTTGGAAAAAGCTCAGCATGCTCATGCTCTCATATATAGAAAGAGTCTGTAAACGCACGAGTGTTCCCACTTCAGTAAGCGTTATTACGGATTCCTTTACTTACTGCTGTCAGAATATCCAATACTGCTGAAGAAAGCCAGTATTTCCTTATATTCCACCACTCGGCCATCAGGCAATTCATAGAAAATTCAATTTAGTTTGTCCTCTTCTTTTATCGTTAGATATGGACTAAATCTGAAAGAAGAGAAAATGATTCCGCTACTGCTGCCTAAACAGGAAAATCTCTTTTCTCCCCCAAGCCAGTACAGGATGACAACATCCTCAGTCTTTCCCACCTTATCTACCTCATTCCAAATTCTGCCAGAGTAGGAGAAATTGGGGAGAGGGAAAATATAAAGAGATCTTCATCCAGCAATGGTTCAAAATAACAACCCCTCCAAAATCCCCAAGGAATATAAAGGGATCTTTTTCCAAAGAAAGCTGACCATTTGAAAATGTTGTTGGCATGAAAAAAAGATAACATTTTTTATTATAAGACTGCTGGTAAACACTGTGGAAATAAAGCAAAGAGGTTTTTCTCTCTATATTCATTTATTTTACCATGATATTCAAGCAGCAAAGCAGCTCTTTATACAAAATACCTAATTCCTCCCCTTCTCAGGTGTGCTGGACATTTTTCTGATTAAGTTACTATCTCCGTAAGAGAAATAACTTAATGAGTCTTATTTAAAATGTGATTATCACACTTGCAAAAATCAGGATAAAATATCTAGTAAAATTATGAGTTTTACAATGGGATATAAAACTTTTTACCTCTAGGTAGGCACTTTAAACCCAATGACTAATAACTGTTATCATGCAATAGATGTTTGGTGGCCTACATGAAATGATTGAATTGTCTAAGTCAAGTTCCCACAGAAAAAGTTTCCACATCCTAAAAAGACACTACCACAACTGACTCTAACACACTATTATTGATAGCCTTATATGTGAACTCAGCAGACCTGGAAACTGAGCTATTCACACACACAGAGGTGAATTCTCCAGGTTAGAGTTGAGATACACTGAAAGGGAGTATGTGTTAATTTGTATACTGTACATTACCTGTTCCACTGAGAACTTCAGTCTCTGGGGCTGTTAACCTTTCAAAAGCATAAAATCACATACACAAGTTAAAAAGCAACCATAACCTTGGTTAAAAGAGCAATTCGTATCTCAAAGCAACTTGAGATGTTTTCTGGAACTGTATTAGTCCCGACATTTGTAACACGTATTTCATATACCAGCCAAGTGGTAGACTAAGGGAAACACATGACTGTGTTAAGAGGTCCATCTCCAAATTCAATGTCAAACTCGTTCAGTATTGACCTCCTGTCTTTCCCCACCCCAAGACTTTCCATAGGTGAGGGTGGTACTCCTCCCTTGCTCCATTGCTTCGGAACTCTCCCCCTCCCATCCCCCAAGACAAAGTGTCTTCAGATCTTGCTTCAAAATCTTCCTCCTCTCTAAGATGTAACCATGGTTAACCCTTATGTGCCCATTCATTCTTTATTAATAGCTACACACTGTATAAAAGTGTTTATACTACTATTTATCTAAAGTACAATGTCTTGTATGCTAGTTCATCCGCTCCCACTCATCCCACTCGCATCTCTGGGCCGTTTTTCATGTTGCCCCCTAAATGCAGAGCACACTTCAGAAGTGACTTCCTGACACCAAGTGCTTAGCTACCACTTATCCTTTCAGTCTCTCCTAAAATATCACTTTCAGCTGGCCTTCCAACAGTAGCTCTCCTCTCCCTCTCTCTTCCCTGCAATGAAATATAATTTTACAAAATACCTTAAAAAAATCCTGAAACTACAAGCAGCACAGATACACACAACACCACAACTTCTTTACAACCATTCCCACCCTTTCCTTTCTTCGTACATTGTTAAACTAAAGTCCCAATGCTGCAATATACGGCGCATGGACAAACCACACAAGTGCCTGTTTGTGTTCAATAAATTACAGGATTGGGACCTTCAAGTTACAACTCTTTGGAATAGAGATGTTCTTGTATTAGTCCACCAAATACTACGCCAACCTATTTTTGGTGCACAAAACACAATGTGCACCACAGTTTTTACAAACACACGAAGGCATCTCTAGAAGAATTTATATGCCACGTTAGGTAAGTACTGTTCCATTTTACTTCTCATCATTAAAAAACAGATACTTCATATAAAGTACATACACAAATTTACTGAATGTAATAAGGTTATCACTGAAATACCTAGATCTCATATGGATACTCACCAATATCACTTATATTTTACAAGCACACATAATGTTGCTTTTCAGCAGAATAAAGAACCCTCACATTGAAAAGAGTAGCTACTGCACTTCGAAAATTCTTATCAAGTCATCTAGTCCCTGTTTCCCCCAGCAAAGGACAGTTCGTATAGTATATCCATTAGTGCTTTGTTTAGTCTAATGTTAGGGCGGTTTAAGTGACACACTTTCCACTACTTCCATAAGGAGCTCTATCACCACTTACACAATCCAAGATCTATATCAGGATGTTCCCCCAATTTCCCTCCATCATAAAAAGCCTGAATATTTATTACTTAAATTAGCCATTATTCTCAATTACATAGTGCATTACTGTCAGTAATTCTGCTCCCTCCTGGATGTTTACACCTTCCAAATACATGCAAATTTATGCCCCCCCATCCCAATTAATAGTTTAACCAAGCTACGGTAAGTAGTTTTCAATAAATCAATCCCTCCAGTCCCTTGGAGCCATTTTAATCTCTCTTCAAACTAACACCAATTAGTTAAATCCATTTGGTACAAAGATGTCCAGAACAGTTGGATATTGCCAATGTGATTTTATAAAAATACGTACAAATAAAGCCCAACTACACTTTAGTGTATCCGTCCCCTGCAGTCTCCATGTATTGCTTGTATTCTTAGATCCTGCTTCTATAAAGACTTATGCAAGTGCTTAACTTAATGCTAAACACTGAACTCTGTGTTCACGTGTCTGCATTTTGGGTGTTAGATTTCAAGTACTTCATGGTCTTCCTTAGTGTTTATACAGCACTTAGCACAATGCTGTCCCAAGCCTGAGAAAGTTTATGGGTGCACCTGCAATACAAACAACAAATGTGAGAAACTGGCAGGTTTTAGTTAAGATTAATATTTTTCCGAAGACAGAAAAAATATACAGTTTTCCCTTAATGTTTTTCAGTTTGAAATTAAAATATGGGATTTTTTTTCCGTTTACTTCATTACATACCAATATAACAACAGCATCTGTTCAAGCTCTAAACTGTACTGTTTACTTCACTGTAAAGGCATTATACAAATAAGGAATAAAATTAGTAATAGTTAGTTTACTAATGCAAAGCTAGTAACGCTAATGCAAATAATGGAGATTTATTTTCTTGTAAGTTCTTAAAAAAACAAACAAACAAAAAAACACACAAAAAAAAACCCCAACCCCAAATAAGAGACAGTTAAAATTCAAACAATATTTCCCACTAGATTGGAATGTCAAATATGGGATAAACTACTTGATGTTATCCAAGTGTCACTGCACAGAGCATAGGCTACAGGTGCTGAAGACAAACACTACCAAAAAGATTCATCCAATAGGGTCTCACACAGCAGTTGAATATTCAGTTTGTGTTATGAATCCAAAACCACTCTTACACCCGTGATTACCTTCACCCTTAATACTCAACAGATACATAAACTTTACAGATCTTCACAAATTAACGACTACGAGTTTCAGACTGTCTTTGGTTCTAAGAATACATACCATCTTACAACAGTTGTTGTGTTTTGAGAAGAGAAGCTTGCTCTCCAAAGAATAAGATATTTAAGTACATAAATCAGATATCAAAGCAGCTAAAAGTCTGACCGATAAGCACACCTTTCAAATTCTGGCTTTACAATAAGGTTTATACACAGTCTCTTGTTCTCAAGAGTCTAAATGCCACTCATAATCTACAACGCCTCAAAATGCATGACCAGACTTTGCCTGCTCCAAAATGTAAGGGAAAGTTTCATTCGCACACATCATTTTCCCCACCTCTCTCTCATTTGTGCTACTAACTAAGCTACAGACATCAACAACCATATGAAGAAAAGTAAATGACTCAAGACTACAACTCTGCAAAAACAGAGTGCTCATCATGGAAGGAACTTCATCCTGCATGGATAAGATTCATTCATTTTTAGACACGAGTAGGCATAGCATCAACTCAAAAGATGTGTAAAGTCAGGGAAAAAACTCAGAGACATTTTATTAGCTAAGAAAGATTAAAGAATCATTATAAGGGTATTTTCCCCCCGAACCGCTTGTGAACATCCACCTTGAAGACTCAGAACATGTGACGAGACAGTTTGAGCAAGATTCCTTACCTAGCAATGCTGAGGAAGCAAGAAAAGGAAATAAACTTGAAAACACAGATATGTCCTACTTGTTTAAATCAGAATAAAACGTTCTGTACTTGTTATGCTGAAGGGTATGTATTTCTAACCCATTCCACACAAATCACCAGTTTAGTATAATCATTCAGACCGGAGGATTGTTCCTTTTTAAAAACATACTAACATGTAATATGAGTGTTTTTACTGTACGGAAGAAGTAGCTTTTGACAATTAGCTTAATACTCAATTACATTATTATTTGATTTGAATTTCTAGCCAGCCATATTTTGTCAAACACATCAAACGAGTTTCCTGACACTCACCTATACAATTCTTGCCATTTTATTTAACACACAAAGAACTGCACAACAGTTTCATTTTCACATTCTCAAATCAGTAACAGAGAGCAATGGAAAAACTACTTTTTTTTGGTTGATGTTTCACAATTTTACCTTATACTGATATATGACTGCTGCAAGTGAGCCTGCAACCACACACAGTGTTGTTGCATAACATTGTTTTTGTTTTCTGCTCTGTAATGGCACAAGGGACATATTGTAGACACTTCAGGATGGATTTTATGTGCTGCAAAACTGTCAACTTCATTACTGTAAGAACATAATAAAAATGGAATACTGGGTCAGACCAATGGTCCATCTAGCCCAATATCCTGTCTTCTGATGCTTCAGAGGGAATGACAGAACAGGGCAATTATAGAGTGATCCATCCCCAGCTTCTGGCAGTTAGAGGCTTAGGATACCCTGCACATGTGTTTGCATCCCTAATCATCATGGCTGACAGCCACTCACAGACCTATCCTACACAAACTTATCTAATACTTATAGTCATACTTTTGACCTTCACAATATCCCTTGGCAATGAGTTCCACAGATTGATTGTGTTCAGAGAAGAAGTACTTCCTTTATGTTTGTTTTAAAACCTGCTGCCTATTAATTTCATTGGGTGACCCCTGGTTCTTGTGTTATGTGAAGGGATAACTAACACTTTCTTATTCACTTTCTCCATACCATTCATGATTTTACAGACTTCTATCATACTTCCTCTTAGTTGCCACTTTTGTAAACTGAACAATCCCCATATTTTTACTCTCTCCTTGTATAGAAGCTAGTCCATACTCCTAATCATTTTGGATGCCCTTCTCTGTACCTTCCCCAATTCTAATATTTTTTGAGATGGGGTGACCAGAACTGTATCACAGGCTTAAATAGTAGTCTTCTCCTTCCTCTTTGCTCTGGACAGGAGATTTGGTAGTTATGGTAGCTGAAAATTTGAACAATCCATTTAAATTTTCCAAGCCTTCTAGATGGAATGTCTTTAAGCAAGGGAGTCTCTGAAAACCAGTAGATTTCCCTCAATCAGTGCTAACAGATTAAACAAACCTTGTTAGCAACGGCCAGAGGAGGAGGATGTCGTCTAAGGCCAGCTTTCATAGTGAACAATGTGTTTGCTTTGTAAGTCCACAACAGTAACCTTTATTCTACTAAGGTCTCAGGGTGTTCAATATGAAGACTAAATGTGGGACTCAAGTGGCCACACTTTGAAACTGGTCTCACAGTTTTGGACTTCAAGGAAACCAAATTTTCTTTGTCGTTAACTTAACTGAACTCATTTCCTCTAATGAAAATTGAATTTTTTTCCTTGAAGGAAAAATATGAAAAAATTATGTCTTTAACAACTAGTATTACTTAATAAGAGACCACAAACACTAAAAGAGCATTACTCATAGGTGTATAGTTATTGCATAGTATTACTACAGGGCAAAGTTAAGGTTATTTGGATGCCTTAACTGTGAATTTCCATAACTAAACATGTCTGAATTTCCCTTAATACCTTATCCCTAATTTCTTTCATATGCAAGATAATTACAAATTCCTCTTACGTTTTTAATCTTTCAGATACCACTGTGCTCTCTCAACCTTAACTCCATTTTAACCTAGTTTTATGTCTGGGGATAACTGAGTGAAACAAATGTTTGGTTGTAAAATAAGAACCAAAACTTGCTAATTTCAATTGCAATTGCTTACAAATTTTTTTAAGTGGGAGAAATTTGGGGTTTTTTTTCATATTTTTTCACTGGACAATATTATTGTGATTTCCAAAGCTAATTAGTGATTCAGCCACACAATTCACAGTAATTTCAGTGGAGTTGCACGTGGTTAAATCCTGTAGTTGGTTTTGAAATCTCAACCTACAAACATAGTTATATATATTGAAAAGGTTTAGTTTTTGGTTAGAAGTGTAATGCACAGCAAGGAGAATGCGATCATCTTCCATCAATCAAACTCCATTTTAATAATTTTTTTGATACCAATGGTGCAATTCAAAGTCAAAGTGACACATCAAATGGAAATGACTATCTTCCATATTCCCAACTAGTTCATACAGGTTTAATACAAGTAGGAAGTTCAACAGCGATAAAGTCACTCTACCATAAACTAAACTATAATGACACTTCCCCTCGCCAGAAAAAGAGGTTTACATTACTGGCAACTTTTTCATGTAAGAAATGTGGTAGGCATTAATGCCCAATTATTCATTATCAAAATACATCTGAATTCTTACTAAAATAATGCTCTTGCTCGCTCACTCTCACAGCTGGCTTGGAATCATTGTTTACATTTCAAGATAATTTACAAGCAATTTAAAACTGGATGTTTCAATAACCTTACAAGGACCTTTTTTGGAAACAGAGCTTTACAAAATATCAAACATATTGCAAAACTGTTGATGAAGTTATGAGTAAAGTCATATCTGCTAAAATTCTACCAGAGAGCAAGCTGTAGAAAAAAAATCTCAAGCACCTTTCCTCCCCTACTATTGTAAGAAGTATTCTTCCAATTCTAACATTAAGTTTGATGTCACATGCTAGATATAAATCACTCCACTTCATCATACTTACAGAATGCAAACATGGAGACGTAATCTAATAATTTGATGACTGGAGCTGTATGATTCCATCATGACAATTGTACAAAAGGGTACAGATCTTCTAAGTGAGGTGCACCCATATAATTGTACGACTCCCAGTGACATTAACAGGAATTGAACTACTAAGTCCCCAAACTTGAATTTGAAAATTTGTTCCCATTTTTTAAATGAAAAAGAGCCTAAATGATTTAAAAAAAAGAGAGAGAGAGAGAGAGAGAGAGAGTCATTGGCAAAGGAGGCAAGTGATGTGGCTCATTATAGGCTTGATCCTGTATTCACTGGAATCAATAAAGAGTGCTGCCATCTACTTCAACAGGTACAAGAAGAGGCCTTAATGGGAAGCAATGCACGCATATGTAAGATTATCTTGTAAGACTGTTTTATAGGCTGTGAAAGGCTCCCCAGTGAAGTGAAATGATTTTAGGCTCTTGGAGAAGCAAAAGTTGGATATTCAGAAAAAATAATGAAAATCAAATCAGATGTGCGGGTTGTCTAGGGGTCAAAATCAACTTCACTGGTGGACCAGACACAAGCAGAACTCTTATCTACAAAGCAGACTGTGGAGGGAGAAATGAGAAACACCTCATGAGCAGAAAGTAAAATAAAAGAAATATAGCAAAGCATTAAACAGATCCTGATAACCTGCAAACCTCTACGGCATTCCTATTAGACATATTTGACTTACCTTCACATAAACTATGCAAATTATACAAGATGGCAAACTTATCAGCCAGGATAAGCTCCTAGACATAGTAGGGGGAAAAACTATGGATGAAATCTCTTCCACTTTTAAAAAGGTAAATATTTCTAGCTGAGATCTTTCTCCTGTTTTATAGGACCTACTGTACCACTGTCAAACAGGAAACATCTATCCCCAAGAACTACTAAGGAACCAAGCTCTGAATTGGAGGATAGCCAGGTTGGAATGGAGAGTCCAACTGGAGTACTGAGACAGTGGATGGGAAATGGTTGAAAGTTCCAATGCTGGACAGGAAGCAAGAATACTCGGGTAAGGGTACTGAACTTGTCTTGGTCAAGTTCGTGCAAATAAAATGATTCTGGCTTTGCCTTGTTTGATCTTGTTCAATGTTCTCAGAATCAGAAAATATGCATAGAGAAGGCCTCTTGTCCAAAGAATAAGAAAGGAATAATCCAAGGAGCGATGACCTGTCACTCAAGCAGAAGTTCTTGCAATTTCTGTTAGCTGCGGTTGCAAAGATGTCCACCTCCAGAAATCCTCACATCAGGAAAATCTGTTTGAGGATCCAAAAGTCCAGTTCTCACTCAATCTTGAGAGAAATATCTCAAGGGAAAGATAATTATTCCTTGCCAATGAAGGGACCAGTGGACCCTCTGCAGGCATGCCGCCGAAGGCAACCTGCCTGCCGCCCTCATGGCAATCGGCAGAGCGCCCCCCATGGCTTGCCGCCCCTGCATGGTGTGCTGGTGCCTGGAGTCGCCCCTGCTTGCAGGTGTATATGTATCCCAAGAAACCACAGTGGCCTCCAAATCCTTCAAGGTGTTCAAAAATTCATTACTGGACTCACTGAAAAGTTTCAGTCTGTCAAAAGGAAGGTCTTCTATGGTATTCTGGAACTCCCCAGGAAATCCTGACAGCTGCAACCAAGATGCTCGATGCATTGTGACAGCGGTAGAAATGGAACGAGCTATGGTGTTTGCTGCATCTAGAGAGGCTTGCAACTTTATCCTTGCTAAGAGCTGATCCTCTGCTATGATGCCTGGAACCGTTCTTGGTATTCCAGAGGAAGATGATCAATAAAAGTGTTGAGTTGACTATAATTGACATCAGAACCTGATAACGCCCCATTCTAAACTTAAGGGTCATGAAAGAATAGCTTTTACGCCCAAAAGAGGTTGAGGTGCTTCTTGGTCTTTACCGTACAGCGTAGACGTAGTGTGGTATTGTCTACCAGGCACATTTACAGCCTCCACAACTAGACAGTTGGGTGGAGTGTGCAAAAATAAAACACTCAATTTTTTGCTAGGACATAGTACTTTCTAATTGGCTTGTGTAGGTGGTGCAGTAGGTGGTGAGGTAGTTGTACTCGGACAGAGTCTTGCCAAGATCCAGTAGAGCCTCATTCACTGGTAAAGCTACTCGTCTAGATGTTGTCTTGTAGAGGATCTCCAAGAGATTATGTAGCAACTCTTGGACTTCCTCGAATGGGATCTGAAGCGAGTCAGCAATGCATTTCATCAGTTCATGAAACTGTCTAAAATCATCATCGTAAGAAGGCAAAAGAGGCATCACAACCTCGTCTGTTGAAGATGAGGAGATAATAGTATGTGTTGTCACCTCCTTGTCTGCTCTAGACTCTTGCTCTTCAAACGACTCCTCCTGTGGTTGGTGCTGTTTAGGAGCAAGAGATGGAGCAGGAGACTGCCTTCCATGATGATCCTCAAAAGGTATAACTAGGAGCTCTTGAAAGCTGTTGGTGGGTCCCAGTATGGTCATGGATGGGGGCATAAGGTAGAGGGGGAGGCATCCAGTGCTGGTCATACCAGTGAGAAGGGCACAAGATTGTTCTGCTCTTGGAGCTTCTTTTTCAGATAAGGAGTTAGGAGAGATGTAGCGGATCTCTGCATAGATAGCTACGATTCTATCTGAGAATCTGAAGAGGAGTCTTCAGCATAGGTCAGAGGCGGAATAGACACTGGATGTAAGGATGGCTGTCCCCTTGGTGCAGATGATACCACAGAACCGGAGGGTACTGGAGAAAGGTAAGGTCTCAGAGACCCTGCAGATCTCAGTACCCATAGCAATTTGGTACCCACTAATAAAAGAGACTTCAGCTCAGACACCAACAAGTCTTTGCAGAATCTAAACTCTTGTGGTCTCAGATGAACCTTTGTCAGGACCAGATGAGGTTGCAGAGGATATTGATTTTTTCAAGAGTACCTGTCTAGTTCATAGTGCTGGTACTGAAGATATTGACCTCAAAGGTACTGATGTTGGAGCCTGGGTCATCTATTTAGGTACCAGAAGTGGTACTGACAAGTCTGTTGATGTTAAAGATATTCTAGAGACAGATCTTTCAGGGTTTTTGCAGGAGTTGTCATGCTTGGAAGGTACAGAGGACAACTTTGGTGCTGAGGTATGTTTGGCACCATGGGTCTTTGAGGAGCTCCCAGTACCAGAGAAGCCTGGAGCCTCAGCAGTACTTTTCCCAGGATCCAAGGTCTCTGAGAGGGTGACGAAGGCTTTTTTGAAGCAGGCACTCTGTAAGAAGATTCTGGACTCCTCTTCTTGGGAGCTTTACCAGTACCCTCCACTGTGTTCTCATCCTGCAAAACACTTAGGCCAGTGGAATATGGAGGTTGATGGGACACTGTGCTCACTCGGAGATCAATGTATGTGGGGGATTGCAGAGGAGCTGAGGAGACATCTGGGCCTGGATCCAAGGCTGGCTGGAGGGAGCATTCCATGATGAGGAACTTAAGTTTAATATGCATTTCTTTTTCTGGAAGATCTGCTTTAAAAACACTGGGCCTGGTTCTCCACTTTATGTAGTCATTTATAGCAGCATAAAGTGAATGCAAAGCAGGGCGTAAAATGCTTCCATTCTATTTTGGTACCATTTTACACCATCTTTGCACAAGTGTAACTGACTACATGCTGCAAGAAAATTGAGAATAAAGTAAATTTTCTATGTTATTGTAAACATATTGAATATTGCAATTATAAATTAAACTAAACTTGTATTTATTTCTTTAGATTTCCATCCTGTGCAGACTCCACACAAAAGAAACGCCATACAAAGCTCTGGGTGTCCTGGACATACTCGTCCAACTCCTATTTACCATGGGAGAAAGCATGACATAGTGATTAATACTACAGAAGTGGAACTTAGGAGATCTGAGTTATGCTCTTGCTTCCACCACAGTCTTGCGACATGACTCTGAGCAAGTCATTTGGCCTCTCTATTCCTCTGTTTCTCTATCTGTAAAATAATATTTAGGTATCAAGACTTCAGTCTCCTTGTGACCTAATTTCACGAACAGTTTGCTAAATCCTCTGAGATCATCAGCTAGAAGGAGCTACAAAGGGATTCAACTATTATGTTTCATTGTATCTTACAGTAATCTGTATTGCTGGTTCTCCTAAAATAAAGATATTTAATCCATGCACCTTTAGGGGAAAAATCTCCATGCTTTGGTGATTTATTTTCAGTACAGCATTGTGGGGTATCATGCCTTTTTCCCTATCCCCTTCTCTCCATTTATAATTAGCTTGCCCGACAATCCTAGAGGGGGTGGGGAATTTCCAGGGGCACTAAGTGAAAGTTATAAGTGCCTAGTCAGTTTCACAGGGGAAGCCCTCTGTACACTCAGGCCCTGTCAGTAATCTCTAACTGACAACAGATGTCAATCACAGGTCTCCCACTAGGGATGAAAAAAGAGTTTGGATGCTGGCAAAAGAAAGCTTTCGAGACCCTGGTGCCGAATGACATTAAAGCACTGGATCTCACTTACAAAAAAGAGCAACTCAGAGGTTTGATATCTTTACCAAACCAAGTTTTACTCATTCATTATTTAATATGTATGCATTTTACTATAATACTAGTGAAAACTCCAAAAAGCTAGCGGTGGTAAGGGAGGAACAATGCATGTAAATGGACATACGGGAGATTAAGCAAGGATCTAAAAATATTTCTTGTGTCTGGTACATACTAACATCATTCCATCCCAGTCGTCCAGCAGGCAAAAAATGTAAGCCTTCATATAAATGCACACACGTACGACTTTGTAGTTACATACACACAATTGCTACAAGAACACATAGGTGGGTTTTGTTACAGCAATCTACTCACTATGAATTGTGCCACAGCTTTAAAGGAACCTCAGGACTAATACATTAAAACACCTTAATTCACTCATGTAATTTTAAAAGCATGCATAGCTAAAGGAAGGACAATATTCTTCAATATATCATAGCTGAGGAGCAGCTTTCATTTGGCATAAATAAAGGTCTACAATTGTCAAGTCAGACTGGAAATTTTTTCTGAAACCTAACAAAAAGAGGGCTTTTTAAAAATCACTGTTTCAGATGACAATGTCTTTACTTAAAGACAACAGATACCACATCATTATATGCAGTGTTCTAATAAATATTTTTAGGAAATGTGCTGTAAAGATCATGGGTTTTCTGTATCTAAAAAAAAAATAAGTCAAAGATGTAATGATACCTTTCATCCAGTTAAACACTAGAATAAATTGCCTAAGGAGGTTGTGGAATCTCCATCTCTGGAAATATTTAAGAGTAGGTTAGATAAATGTCTATCAGGGATGGTCTAGACAGTATTTGGTCCTGCCATGAGGGCAGGGGACTGGACTCGATGACCTCTCGAGGTCCCTTCCAGTCCTAGAGTCTATGAATCTTGTTTTTTTTAACCTTTGTGAGTGCTGCTGATCCACTACTTATATCCATGTCTCAATCTGCAAAATTGTATTTGCATAAAGCTTTACTGACAGTTTGTCAAGCAAGTGGATGTAAAACATGGCACAAGTGCTGCTTTTTCCATTCTCTGGGGGTGCTAAACCTCCGCTCAGTCCCAGACCCCGCACCCACTGCATTCCTTCTCCCAAGGCCCTACCCTGTCCCATCTCTTCCCACCCTCACTCCGCCTGTTCCCGTCCAGTTTCGCCCCCTCCCCCAGCACACCCTAACCCCACTCCTCCCTCCCACCACCAGTGTCTCCTGCATGTCACAAAACAGATGGTAACTGCGAGCAGGAGGTGCAGGGAGGGAGGGAGAGGAGTTGATTGGTGGAACCACTAGCGGGCGGGAGGCACTAGGGGGGAGGGGCGAAGCTGGCTGCCGGTGGGTGCTAAGCATGGAGTCGGTGCCTATGAAAGGTGGTCATATTAAGGTGGGGAGCAGTGTTGCCAACTCTCACAAATTTTATTGCAAGTCTTGCAATATTTAGTGTTTTTCTTAAAGCTTCTGGAGGCAACTGATTACATGCGAGAAAGAAAGGTTACCTACTCTACAGTGATTATAGTCCTTCCATGTTATAGTCAGGATGGATCCCACTGCAGATATGCATGCACATCAAGCATGAGACTGGATTGATTTGATAGTAACACACCCGCACACACGCACCCCTCTACCCTGATATAATGCAACCCGGGATAACATGAATTTGGATATAATGCAGTAAAGCAATGCTCTGAGGGGGCGGGGCTGCGCACTCTGGTGGATCAAAGCAAGTTCGATATAACGCAGTAAGATTTTTTGGCTCCCGAGGACAGCATTATATTGAGCTCGAGGTGTGTATACACACACACACACACACACACACACACACACACAGAGCAACCATTCTTTCTTTGAGTGTGTGTCAGTGTGGCTCCCCATAGCTGACTGGCAAGCAGCATCCTCCCTGGATGGTGGGAAAGTAGGTGCATCAGTCAGTCAAACAGAAACTGAAGTACTGCTCTCCTGAACTTGGAATCCAAACTGGCAACAAAAATTAGTGGATGCTCCACGGAGCTGACTTGGAAAACAAGCTGGCACATTTCTGAAGATGACGGATGATGGCGCCTGCATCCTGGTAGAGTGTGTCTGGACATTCACAGGGACAGGCTCACCAGCTAGGTAACAGTAAGTGAAAATACATGGTTTGGTGGACTTCAAGAGTCTCCATAATGAGACAGTTTGGCCTTTCAGTGTTCCAGATATGGCCACACAGAAGTGGGAAGAGATCCTGAAAAGCTTGGTTCTGTTGAGATAATAGAGCAGGGCTCTATAGACATCCAAAAGTATACAGCTTCTCCTCTTCTGTGGGGAGTGTGTCAGGATGACTGGTAAGGTGATGGATTAGTTCAGCTGAAATTCCGAGACCACATTAGGGAGGACTCAGCAGTGTGGTTCCATCACCCCATTATCTTGTGGAAGAATGTATAAGGTGGCCCAACCATAAAAGATTCCAGCTTGCTAGCTCTCCATTCTGAGGTAATGGTCATGAGTAAGCCTACAGTTTAGTCACGGGTTCTTTTAGTAAAAGTCATGGACAGGTCACGGGCAGTAAACAAAAATTCATGGCCCATGACCTGTCCATGACTTTTACTATATATCCCTAACTAAAACTTAGGCGGGGGGGGGGGGTGCCCGCGGGTGCTTGTGCGGGGCTGCCTGGGGACACTGCAGGGGAGGTGGGCCAGGACCCCACTCAGGGTGGGAGAGGGTTTGTGGGACTGGGATGGGCTCCCTACTGGCTCCATGTGTCCCTGCAGCTCCTAGGCAGCAGAGGGGTTGGGGGCTCCACACGCTGCTCCCGCCACAAGCGTCGGCTACACAGCTCCCACTGGCCAGGAACTGCAGCCAATGGGAGCTGCAGGGGCAGGGTCTGTGGGTGCAGGCAGGGTGCAGAGCCTCCCTAGCCCCTCCACCTAGGAGGAGCTGCAGGGTCATGCCAGTGGGAGCCAGGGAGCCCCTCACCCCGAGGTAAGCGCTCCCCACCATCTCCTAGCCCTCTCCCACATACCCAAACTGCTGCTCTTGGCCCAGGGGCTACCTGGCTCAGGAAGCCCATGAGTCAGCACCGGACACTGCAGAAGTCACGGAGGTCACAGAATCAGTTATTTCTGTGACCTCCATGACAGACTCACAGCCTTAGTCATGAGATAGACAGCTTGACAGCAAGAAGGTGTACTGAGCACTCTGACCATAGATGAAAGGGTTCAGAGTGGTAGCTGTGTTAGTCTGTATCAGAAAAAAGAATGATGTGGCACCTTAGAGACTTTGGGCATAAGCTTTCATGGGCTAATACCCACTTCATCAGATGCATGCAGTGGAAAATACAGTAGGAAGATATATATACACAGAGAACATAAAAAAAATGGATGTTGCCATACCAACTATAACGAGACTAATCAACTAAGGTGGGCTATTATCAGCAGGAGGAAAAAGCTTTTGTAGTGATAATCAGGATGGCCAATTTCAAACAGTTGATAAGAAGGTGTGAGTAACAGTAGGGGAAAAATTAGCATGGGGAAATAGTTTTACTTTGTGTAATGACCCATCCACTCCCACTCTTTATTCAAGCCTAATTTAATGGTGTCCAGTTTGCAAATTAAATTCCAGTTCTGCAGTTTCTCGTTGGAGTCTGGTTTTGAAGTTTTTTAGTTGAAGAATTGCAACTTTTAGGTCTGTAATTGAGTGACCATGGAGGTTGAAGTGTTCTCCGACTGGTTTTTGAATGTTATAATTCTTGACGTCTGATTTGTGTCCATTTATTCTTTTGTGTAGAGTGTGTCCAGTTTGGCCAATGTACATGGCAGAGGGACATTGCTGGCATATATCACATTGGTAGATGTGCAGGTGAACAAGCCTCTGATAGTGTGGCTGATGTGATTAGGTCCTATGATGGTGTCCCCTGAATAGATATGTGGACAGAGTTGGCTATGGGCTTTGTTGCAAGGATAGGTTCCTGGGCTAGTGTTTTTGTTCTGTGGTGTGTGGTTGCTGGTGGGTATTTGCTTCAGACTGGGGGGCTGTCTGTAAGTGAGGACTGACCTGTCTCCCAAGATCTGAGAGAGTGATGGATCGTTCTTCAGGATAGGTTGTAGATCCTTGATGATGCACTGGCGAGGTTTTAGTTGGGGGCTGAAAGTGACAGCAAGTGGCGTTCTATTACTTTCTTTCTTGGGCCTGTCCTCTGCTTCTTCATTTCAGCAGGAGGGTATTGTAATTTTAAGAGTGCTTGATAGAGATCTTGTAGGTGTTTGTCTATGTTTGAAGGATTGGAGCAAATGTGGTTGTATCTTAGAGCTTGGCTGTAGACAATGGATCGTGTGATGTTGTCTGAATGAAAGCTGGAGACACGTCGGTAAGTATAGCGCAGGTTTCCGGTATAGGGTGGTGTTTATGTGACCATCGCTTATTAGCACTGTAGTGTCCAGGAAGTGGATCTCTTCTGTGGACTGGTCCAGGTTGACGTTGATGGTGGGATGGAAATTGTTGAAATTTCCTCAAGGGCTTCTTTTCCATGGGTCCAGATGATGAAGGTGTCATCAATGTAGCGTGAGCAGAGTAGGGGCGTTAGGGGATGAGAGCTGAGGAAGCGTTCTAAGTCAACCATAAAAATGTTGACATACTGTGGGGCCATGTGGGAGAATTCAAACTTTAGAAGGACAACATTGAGGTCTGATGTGGAAGTCAGCACTCTAACTGGAGGGCAAGTATGAAGGTCCTTTAGGAATTTTAATAATTTAGAGTATAACAAGACAGCGTACAATTGCCATGGAGTGCAACACAGCAATATTGCTGCCAGGTGAAACTTAAGGGGCAGGAGGTCAAAAAATAACCCCACATATTTCAGGAGTGTCACCAAGGTCAGTACCTCTGGTAAGTTAAATAGACTGAGATTCTTAAATCTTTTGCTGTTAAGGCAGATTTTCCAAACCTCGAATAATTCATGTAGCTCTTTTCTAAACCCTCCCAAATTTTTCAACATCCTTTTATGTATGGACAGCAGAACTGTTTTTCAATGCCATTTTTAGCGGTAATAACACCTCCTTACTCTTACTCTATATTCCCTGTTTATACAGCCAAGGACAGTATTAGTCATCTTCCTCACTGCAATGCATAGGGAGTTCATGCTTAAGTCAGTGGCTCTACTCTCTTTTTCAGTAAACACATCTCCTCCTCCTCGAACACCTAGAAGTAAGTTTCCCCTAACATCAAATCACATTAAGAATGGACCATCACCAAATTCACTCCTGCTGGATGATAACTGCATTATGTTATTTTTTCATCCCTGTTATGTAAACATGAGATATGCAGTATGTGAATGAGGTCAGAATAGGACTCTGTAGTTAGGCAGAGTGGGAGGAGCCATTCTCTGATCCCCGGTGGGTGGAGCTAGGCTGGGCCCATGCCTCCTGCCAGAAGCTAAGGAGCAGGATGGAAAGTATAAAAGCCCAACTGAGCCTGAGCAAAGGAAGGAAGCAGACATCTCCAGACCACTGGAGGATCCCGGAGCTGAATCTGTGCTGCGCTGTGCCCTGCCTCTAGAGGAGACTGACCCAGGAGAAGAGCTGCTGGGACTGCCGCTTGCCATACACCCTGAAGAAATGGAGGACCTCTGGACTACAGAAGCCCTCACCCAGACTATGGTAGGAAGTAGTCCAGGGAAACCAGACGTTGGTCTGGTTTTGCTATTAGAACCCAAGTCAGCATTTTGCGGTGGATTCCCACTGACCCAGTGGCAGCAAAGGGCTTAATCTGCAGAACATTCTGCCATTGATAGAGCCCTGGGCTGGACCCAGTAGAGGAAGGTGGGCCCAGGTCCCCTTACCTCCTGCTGCCAACCCCACCCCTGGGGTGGCAGCCTCCCCACCTTAAGCCAGGAGGCCTGCATTTGTCTGCTGTCTGCCTGAGCCAAGACATCAGACTGCCTCCTGCTCTGCCCTCCATAAAAGGATCAGAGACCCACTGAGTGCCTGGACTGCTTATAGCTCTGCCGTGCCTCAGGCCTGAGCCATAGGTCTGTTTGTTTGCTCTGCCCAGCCTGATGGCCTAGGCTTGTTATTGCTCAGCCTTGCCCCAAAACTGGGGCCTCAGGCCCTCATGCTCAATTTGCTAATTCCTTGATCATGAGTGGTACCCCAATGATGCAGAGAGGCCAAGTGACCTCCCACTGAACCAGAGCGGGAGGGATGATCGCAAACTCACAACAGGCTCTTTAGCCTTTTCTTTTATAAAGAACCACAGTAACAAAATATAACGCCCCAAAATTACCACTGAACTACTGGTAAAATTTGTTTATTTTCTTCAAAAACAAATCACAGACACTTTACTCAGCACTAGTGAGGCCCCAGCTAGAGTATTGTGTTCAATCCTGGGCACCACAATTTAGGAAGGATGCGGACAAACTGGAAAGAGTCCAGAAGAGACCAAAAAAATTATTATAGGGTTAGAAAACCTGACCTACGAGGAAAGGCTGAAAAAACTGGCATTTTAGTCTTGAGAAAAGAAGACAGAGGGATGACCTGGTAACAGTCTTCCAATATCTCACTGGCTGTTATAAAGATGATGGTGATCAATTCTCCTCCATGTCCACCGAAGGTAGGATAAGAAGTAATGGGCTTAATTTGCAGCAAGGGACATTTAAGTTAGATATTTGGAAAACATTTCTAACTATAACGGTAATTGAGCCATGGAACAGGGATCCCCATGAGCTTGTGGAGTTCCCATCACTGGAAGCTTTTAAAATAGACCAACTCCCGTCAGGGATGGTCTAGGTTTACTTGGTCCTGCCACAGTGCAGGGGGCTGGACTTGACTTCTCAAGGTCCCTTCCAGCCCTACATTTCTATGATTCGATAATATATTCACTCCTGTTTTATTTTGCACTATGTTTTTACGATGCTGGCTGGCCTCAGTAGACTGAATTTTCACCAAAAACACAGCAGAACACGAGACTGCTGTAGGCCACAGGCAGTGCTCTAGGAACAGGCAAGAGGCAATGCTGCAAGCTGGCCTGAAAGTATTTGCTAATGTTTTAAAATCCACTAATCTAGTGAAAATGAAGTCACAGTTAAGATCTCTAGTTTTACTGGCCCTCTAGCTAATTTACTAATATATTCGGGGGAGTGGGAGGGAGAAACAACATTATTATTTTACTGTCCCTTTGTACTCCCCCTCTGTCAGTATCCATCTGCTGTCTCTTGTCTTATACTTAGAATGCAAGCTCTTTGGGGCAGGGACTGTCTTTCGTTCTGGGTGTGTACAATGCTTAGTACAATGAGGTGCTAGTCCACGCCAAGGGCTCCTATGTGCTATGGTAATACAGACAATAAATAATACTACAACGTAACAACTGGGAAAAAGAAGTTCCACAAAGAAATGGAGGAAGATTGCTAGGTCTGCACATTTTCTAACAAAGTAAAAGCTGGCCTGATCTCACATACTAAGTGGTCCAAGAAACGCTGTTATTTGAAAGGAAGGCTCACCTAAGTGCTGCAGGAAGTGGCAAAAGTGTTTCAAAAGGTGGCACTCTTGCCAGATGCCTAATCTTAGTGATAGAAGTTGGTGCCTTCTTTAACCAGTAGCGAATACCACAGTTTCAGATCTACTCCTAAAGTATATGCTGACGCTTCTCACAAAGAGATGTGTTAATCTTAAGCCTTGTCTATACTATGCATGAAAGTCGATCTAAGCTATGCAATTTGAATTACATTAATAGCGTAACTCAAGTTGACGTAGCTTAAATCTATTTGTTGCGGGGTCCACACTACACAATGTCAACGGAAGATTATCTCCCGTCGACTCCCCTTACTCTTCTCGTTCCGGTGGAATACAGGAGTAGACTGGACAGCGATCTGTGGTTGATTCAGCAGGTCTTCAGAAGACTCGCTAAACTGATTAATTTTAAGAAGGGACCTGGACATTGATCACTGTGCATTGATCCCCCGGTAAGTGCAGACAAGCCCTTAGTGTCTTGGCCAAATTCCAGTGTATGCCTCCCTATATCCCCTCCACAATTTCAAACAGATATGGTACTCTTCATTTCATTTCCAAACCATTACGTAGTGTTTGTGTTTGCTATTAGGGCCCGATTCAACTCCCACTGAAGATTTAGAAGTCCATTCACCATCCTCAATGAAGGTTGGATCAGGTCCTTAACAGCTGCCATGTTTTAATTCAAGAGGTAAAGGAAGCAATTACTGCACACAGTTGGCAAATCACTTTCGGACCTTTCTGGATGAAAGATGATAAATAAATAGTAATTCTTAGTAGTCAACTCACCTAAGCTCACTGCTTCTCTCCATTCATTCCGTCCCACTTCCAAACATGATAACTATATATACCATAGACATGAATTTCACGGTTCATATTCTTTTTTTCAAATATACATGCAAAAATACATGCCACACATTGAGGCTTTCTGATATTAATTGTTGTGGGTAAGACACTTCAAATAGATGTGTTATAAGGAAATATTAAAAAAAAAAGATTTGTATTATAAACATCAAGACTACTAAAAGGAAAATGACTCTAAATCAAAATTGTATGCAATATTTCTATATCATAATGTGTGTGCATGGCACTTTAGAAACCCTGTCTGAGGCATTTACAGTCCAAAGGCTTGATCCTGCTCCCACTGAAATCAATGACAAAACTCTCACTGATTCCAATGGCAGCAGAAACAGAACCCATGGCTGCAACCCTGCAAGGCACTAGGAAGATCACAACAACATAGGATTATTGTTGTATACACACCTTGTTAGTTCTTCTTTGTTTTTTAAAAGCAGCAAAGAATCCTATGGCACCTTATAGACTAACAGACGTTTTGGAGCATGAGCTTTCCTGGGTGAATACCCACTTCGTCAGATGTTTTTTAGTTAACATTAAAATTAGGGCACGACTCACGAAAAATGGTGGAATAGAGTCCAGAGACGGAAAGGCATTTGACTTGATACCACAAGACATTCCGATCTAAAAATTAGAATATAAACTTAACATGGCACATGTTAAGTGAATTAAAAGCTGGCTAGCTGATTGATCTCAAAATGCACTTGTAAAGGGGAATCACCACTGATTTTAGTAGGGTCCCTCTAGGATCTGTTGTTGGCCCTATACTATTTAACATTTTTATCAATAACCTGGAAGAAAAACATAAAATCCATCACTGATAAAGTTTGCAGATGACACACAATTGTGGCAATGGTAAATAATTAAGAAGACAGGTCACCAACACAGTTCAGCAAGCTACCCAAATTGCTCTGGGCACAAGCAAACAATCTGTGTTTTAATATAGCTAAATGTAAATGCAAACATCCAGGCACTAAAAATGCAGGACATACTTATAGCATGGGGGACTGACTGACTGCCTGTCTCTCTCTCGCTCTCTCTTCCGCCTCTCATTTTTATATGCATCTATTTGGCACTATGCGACCACAACCAGAACACTGTGTCCAGTTCTGGTCTCCACAATTCAAGAAGGATGTTGAAAAACTGGAGAGGGTTCAGAAAAGAATCATGAGAATGATTAAAAAATTAGAAATTATGACTCATACTAACAGACTCAAGGAGCTCAATCAATTTATCTTAAAGAGAAAAGGGATGACTTGATTACAGTCTATAAGTACTTACATGGGGAACAAATGTTTAATTATGGGCTCTTCAATCTAGCAGAGAAATGTATAACATGATCCAATGGCTGCAAGTTGAAGTTACCCAAATTCAGACTGGAAATTGGATGTACGTTTTTAACACAGATTAAACATTGGAACAAGGGTTGTGGTGGATTCTCTATCACTGACAACTTTAAAGTCAAGATTGGATGTTTTTCTAAAAAAAATGTGCTCTTGGAATTATTTTTGGAAAGTTCTAGGGCATGTTATACAGGAGGTTAGACCAGATGATCACAATGGTTCCTTCCAGCCTTGGAATCTAGGAAAGCTGATTAAACTGATTAATTTTAAGAAGGCACCTGGGCAAAAAGACAGAGAATGCTTGGAGAACAGAATCAGAGGAGGAAATGTACTTTTACCAGTTGGCTTGGACAATTACAATTAACTGAGCTGTTGCTAATCATAGAATCATGGGACTGAAAGGGACCTTGAGAAGACATCTAGGCCAGCCCCTTGCACTCATGGCAGGACTAAATATTATCTAAAACATTCCTGACAGGTGTTTGTCTAACCTGCTCTTAAAAATCTCCAATGATGGACATTTCACAACCTCCCTAGGCAATTTATTCCAGTGCTTAACCACCCTGACAGGAAGTTTTTCCTAATGTCCAACCTAAACCTCTCTTGCTACAATTTAAGTCCATTGCTTCTTGTCCTATCCTCAGAAGTTAAGAAAAACAATTTTTCTCCCTCGTCTTTGTAACAACCTTTTATATACATGAAAACTGTTATGTTCCTTTTCAGTGTTCTCTTTTGCAGACCAAACCAACCCAATTTTTTCAATCTTCCCTCACAGGTCATGTTTTCTAGATCTTAAATCATTTTTGTCGCTCTTCTCTGGACTCTTTCTAATTTGTCCACATCCTTCCTGAAATGTGGTGCCCCGAACTGGACAAAATACTCCAACTGAAGCCTAAGCAGTGCAGAGTAGAGCAGAAGAATGACTTCTCGTGTCTTGCTTACAACACTCCTGCTAATACATCCCAGAATGATGTTCGCTTTTTTTGCAACAGCATTACACTGTTGACTCATATTTAGCTTGTGCTCCACTGTGACCCCCAGACCCCTTTCCTCAGTACTCCATCTTAAACAGTCATTTTCCATTTTGTATGTGTGCAACTGATTGTTCTTTCCTAAGGGAAGTACTTTAAATTTGTCCTTATTGAATTTCATCCGATTTACTTCAGACCATTTCTCCAGTTTGTCCAGATCATTTAGAATTATAATCTTATCCTCCAAAGCACTTGCAACCCCTCCCAGCTTGGTATCATCTGCAAACTTTGTAAGTGTACTCTCTATGCCTTTATCTAAATCACTGATGAAGATAGAGATCAGTTCTGGGTCTAGTTCTGCTCAATGAAGGACCCCTCTTGTTATGCCCTTCCAGCAAGACTGGGAACGACTGATAACTACTCTCTGGGAATGGTTTTCCAACTAGTTTTGCACCCACCTTATAGTAGCTCCATCTAGGTTGCATTTCCCTAGTTTGCTGATGAGAAGGTTATGTGAGACAATATCAAAAGCCTTACTAAAGTCAAGATATGCCACATCTACTGCTTCCCCCCATCCACAAGGCTTGTTACCCTGTCAAAGAAAGCTATCAGGTTGGTTTGACATGATTTGTTCTTGACAAATTCATTCTGACTGTTACTTATCTTATTATCTTCTAGATGTTTGCAAATTGATTGCTTAATTATTTGCTCCATTATCTTTTCAGGTACAGAAGTTAAGCGGACTTATCTGTAATTCCCTGGGTTGTCCTTATTTCTCTTTTGCTTTCAGGTTCTTCTGCATTAACACAAGATTGTGAACATTTCAGGAACAGTTTAAAAAATGGCTTCCACTGGAAATAAACATCTGTTTCCTTTATATCTTTCCCCATTCTTGTCTTCAAACTTTCTTCCAAGCCTCCCATTAAACTTGGAATAGTCCCCTCCCCTCACACCAATCTACTCTTCCTCCTTCAAAACTTCTCCTTAAAATAGCTTCTTCCATGAAGCCTTTCAACACTGACTACTACTAGATTTTTACCACCTCTAACTCATACCTGCACACCATACACTGCTCTTGTCAGTTTTATCTCCATCTCAACTACACTGTAAGCTCCCTGGAATGGGGAACAAGTTCTCTTACTTGTTTATAAAATGACAAGCGCACTGTTGGTATTATATATAAATAAAAATCCTTCAAAAAGTATTTATTTTTAAAAGCTTATTTTTACGAATTCCAACTTTGGAACAAAGTTTGACCTGCCAGGATCCCTCTGAGGATTCACATTAGCACTACTTTGTCAAAAATGTTTCTGGAATCAGCAGCCAAGAACTGCGGCAGGGATTTGGGAAGGAAAGAAACAACAATACAAATTGCAAAATGCAACTGGTGGTATTCTATCCCTTGTTCAGGGCTGCAAAACAGGAAGCTTTTCTTTCTGGTGAACAAGTAACATCTGTGGGAGTTTTGAAAACTGGACTACATCTGTCAGAAGCTAAATCCACAGAAAGCTTGGTAAGAAAAACTAGACAGTGTTTCTGATCCCTTCTAACGACTGGTGAGATGACTGGTCAGAAAATATACAGAACAGATAATAAGAACTGTTGAGCAGGGATAGCAGATAAAGGGGAGCTATAGACCAATTAGCCTGACATCGATCAGGGGCAAAATAATATGACAGTTATTCAGGACACTATCAACAAAGAATTAGAAGCTGAAAATATAGCCAACGCCACTCAGCACTGTTTCATGGAAAGTAGGTCTTCTCAAACAAACCTGTTTATTTTTGACAGGACTACAGAACTGGATAATAAAAAGCAACATTTTGATATAGTATGCCTGGATTTTTCGAAGGCATTTGACTTAGTACCATATGATGTTTTAAATTTTAAAAACTTCCATTATATGAAATCAACATTGTTAACAGTAGATAAATTAAAAACTGGCCAACAGATCTGCAAGTGTAGATGTTAACGGGAAAGTATCAATGAGCGGGACCATTTCTAAGGGTCCTCCGGTGAGCAGTTCTTGTTCCAGTGCTATTCAATATTGTTTTCAACAACCTAGATGATAATATAAAATCTTTGCTGACAAAGTCTACAGATGACAAAGATCAGTGGAGTACCATATAATGAAAACAGGTATGACTGGGTGTACCTGGCCTTTGTTGCTCCCTACAGGAGGCCCCATGATCCTACTACAGCCTGCCCCAAGAAGCACCAAAATGACAGGAAAGGAGCAGGAAAGGTGGGTCCTCCAGGCCTGCCTAGAAAGGTCTTATGGAAGCAGCCAATCAGAGCCCAGCAGGCTCAGATAAAAAGTTGCTGCAAAGCCTTAGCAAGTCAGTTCCTGGCAGGGATCAGAGAGATGAGGCAGGGCAGGGTGCTCCACTCCACTTCGGCCAAAGGAGCTCTTGGGATAATCAACGTTTGTTTCTGCCTGCATTTGCTTAAAACTGGGTTTTCGAGGAGAGAGAGGACCTAAGATCTTTAACCCTTGTGGAAGTTTCTCCGACACCGTGCAGTAAGGTGAAGTTAAAAGGGGCCAGGTAGGAAGAAGCACAGGGAAGAAGCAGCAACAAACTGAAAACGAGCAGTGACTAAATGCTGTTTATAGGGTCCCTGGGTTGGAACATAGTGGCATAAACCCCAAGAAGGGGACAGAGCTTATTTGAGGGCTGAATTTAAAGGGCCTACAGCTGGGGCTGAAGACCATAGAAGGGCAGCGGGATTGTTCCTTTATCAGACTCTTTACTAACCTGGAAGAGGTTCATTTGGACTTTGACCTGGCTGGAGGGTCAAACCATGGAAGACCCACGAAGGTCAGCTAGCAGCCTGCAGCAGGCACAAGGGGTGATAAAAGCACTGAAGTACCACACCCAACTCCTAGGAGGCACTCAAGAGGTGACTGCCCCCCATTACAACAGATTATTGTTACAGAATCATTTGGATTACCTAGTTTAATAGTCACAATCCAATAAAATGCTGTAGCAAAAAGGGCTAATGTTACCCTTCAATGTATAAACCGGGAAAAAATAAAATCAAATAGGGAAATAATCTTAACTCTGTACAAAGCATTTGTAAGATCACTACTAGAATACCATGTTCGGCTGGCATTTACTCTTCACGAATAATGTAGAAATACTGGAGAGAGTTCAAAGCAGGACCACAAAAATGAACCAGGGACTGGAAGACAAGCCTTACAATCTGAGGCTTAAACAGCTCAAACTATTCAGTTTATCAAAAAGAAGGCTAAGAGGTGACTTGATCACTGTGCATAGGCACTTAAAAATGAAAAAGCTCTGATAGTGAGGCTCTTCAATCTTGCTGACAAAGACATAACAAGATCCAATGTCAGAAAGCTGAAGTTAAACAAATTCAACCTTGAAATAACACGCAATTTCCTAACAGAGAGCGTAGCTAAATATCGCAACATCTTACCAGGGAGGTTGTGGACTCATTAAGGCTACGTTTTAGTCACAGGTATTTTTAGTAAAAGTCACAGACAGGACACTGGCAGTAAACAAAAATTCAGGGCCAGTGACTTGTCTGTGACTTTTACTAAAAATACCAGTGAATAAAACTTTGGGGAGGGGAAACTGCCCAGGCGCCCCGCAGGTGCTGGGGGAGAGTGGCCCGGCTGCTTGGGAGGGCGTGGGTCCAATTGATTGTCAGATTTAGGGTTGGAAAGGAATTTCCCACTTGTCAGATTGGCAGGCATTTTCAGGATTTTCTACCTTCCTCTGCAGCATGGAGTATGGATCATCTGGGCATATCTCACCTAATCAGTTTCCTGCCTTTGCAGGGCCTCGGGCCTTGAACGCTGGCTTTTTGGAGCTAGCAAATTCCAAGCTGCTCCCAGGGATTTCCTAACTGTTGTCAGAACAGGAGCTGAACTCAGAGGACCAGACCTGGGAGCAGACTGGTAGAACGCTGGAGGTTCTGATTGGTAGAGCCCTGCAGGGATACAAAAATTTGGATCCGCATCCACAATAATTAACTTGTATCCAATCCACAATCCACCCCAGCACCTTATATCACTGTTAGAGCCCTGGGCAGATACAAAAATTTGGATCCGCATCTGATTCGTAATGATGGTAAACAGTACAACTGTATCCGCAGATGCAGATATAAAGTGGATATCTGCAGATCTGCATGGCTCTACTGAGTGGTCCACAGCCCCTATTTAAACCCAGCACAGGAACAGGAAGTCAACCTTGCAACTAAGATCCACCTTGCACTGGCCTGTGTGCCTCGTGCTCCCTTGCTTCTGCTCCCCTGGCTTGACTTCCTGGTATCCCAACCCGGCCTGGCTCTGGTTACTGAGCCGTGATTCTGCTCTCTGGTTTGTCTCCTGCTTCTGATCTCCTGGTAACTTGACCTTGTCTGCCTCCTGACACTTGACTCTCTGTTTGCCCTCTGGCCTGTCTCAGACTCTGACTTCCTGGTATTGACATGGCCTGATTTCCAACTCCTGCTTTGACTAGGTTCTAGTTGTGACAGGTGGCATCTCAGTCTCCCCTGTTCTATGCCAGTGGCCCACAATAGTTTAGTCTCCTCAGAACCAAAATGTTTTAGTCTAACCCAAGTTACTGGGCTCAACACAGGTGTACAAGGGTGAAATTTGATGGCATGTAATATACAGGAGGTCAGACTAGATGTTCTTATAATCTCATCTGTCTTTAAGCTCTATGAAAACAAAGTAATAAGCAAATACAGACACTCCCTGGGTTACGGAAGACCTGACTTACGCAAATTCGACCTTGCACAAAAAGTTTCAAAAGCATAAATAAAATTTTCGAGTTGTGGAAAATATTGGGTAACGTACAGAAATGCAAAGTACTGCAGTGTGGTGTGCAGAGGAACACATCAGTAGCATCTCCTACAAGGCAAGGCTTTGCTCTTTCACAGTCTCTCAGTCTCGTGACTCTGCAATGGCAAGGTCTGAGAAGATGGACCCCAAATCCTCATGATTCTTGAAAGTGAACACAGGCATTGACAAAACACTGGCCTGTTATAGACAGATATATGAAGAGAAGAAAAAGCCCACTATCCAGTCATCTCTCGATAAGTTTGTAAGGAAAACTGAAAGACCTGCAACGTCCACATCTCCACAGCCTTCCACCTTCAAAGCACTCTCTGACGACCCCGATGATGTAATGCCTGTCTCTTCCCTCATCTACAAATTAAGCCCATTGTCATCCACCACCAACAAGCAGCTTTCAGTGTGCCAGAACAACAATAGGATTAAGGTAAATGCAATACTTTTGTTGTAATTGTTTTTTATGCTTGCACAATATACATTTCCAACTTATGTAAAATTCGGGTTACGGAAGGCTTTCCAGAACAGAATGATTGCATAAGTTGGGGAGCGTCCATACAGTAAAATGCAAGCCACCACAGACTAGGGATCAACCCCATCCTCAAAGCTGGGATAGGGAGTCTTGCCTTCCCCCATGCACTGTCCTGTCCCTGTCACTTCAGCAGCCCTTCTTATATCCCGTCTCCTGAACATATGTGCCAAAGGCAGCTAGAGTTAACCCCTTGTGCATTGCAGACAATGCGAAGCCCTGCCACCACAGTATGCTTATCTCCATTTTACAGATGGATCAACTGAAGAACAGAGAGTAAGTTATTTGAACAAGCTGAAACTTAGTATCAGAGGTGTGAAAAGAACCCAGAACTCTTGCTTTGCAGTTCTTGCTCTTACTACACAATGCTTATTCTAACATAGAGAACCCAGCTTCTTTCCCCTAACACACACAATAATGAAAAATAAAAAGCACTAAAACATGAAGTAAGAGCATGTAGTTCTAAACTCTGGAGAACTGAATTGCTATAAAGTGACACAGAAAGGCATGCTGGGCGTAAAATGTATATTATTTAAGACTTTAAATATTGATAGTAAAAAGTGAAGAAAATGGCTGAATAATAATCAAGATAGCTTACAAAATACAGACAACTTACATTCTGTTGAATAAAAGGACCTGAGGAACCATGGAACCTCATTCTGAAATAACTCAGGTGGTATACAAGCATAGCCTCAAACAAACATCATATCACCCTAGGATAGAATACACTCTGAAAATGTCAACCATGCACCAATACATATGGCTGCGAAAGGGGAAGAGGAGTGGGGGGCGGGGGGAGAATGGTTCTTTAAATGTTTTCCCACACTTGCATCCCATCAGTTAAGCAACTGGAAAGCAGAGAGACAGAACTATCAGCATCATGCCACTTTACCAATTCTCTGGGATTGACTTTGAGGTCTTACTATATGAGAGATCCCTAGTAGATGCCAGTACACCCTTCCTTTCCTATCTTTTCATCATCCCAAATTCTACCATAATTTGCAGTGAGTACAAAGAATGTCAAATAGAAAAGTATTTTTGTGACAATTCCATTAGTAAACAGAAAACCACATATAGCTTCCCAATAAACTTAAAATCTCTATCCTGAAGAATATTAGGTTGGTTTCTTGATCTCCAGAAACCCTCAGGCACAAACACAGAGGACAATTACCAGATACCACCTAGATCCCCCAATCTCAAACTCATACCGAGATGATGATCTTTCCATGGCATCAGGCAACTCCTGAAGCCTCTAAATGCAGATCTATCCTAGGACTTGCTTTATATGAACCCTCAGTAGAATAACTTACTAAGAAGAGTATGAACCGATGCTGTCTAAAAAGATCTCTGGCAAATTAAAATGAGTTGTCAACATCGCTAGATGAAAGGAATTCACCTACAATCTCAAGGATTCTAAGGAGAACCTAAGCAAATCAAAGAAGTTCTAGTTTAAAAGAATTTGCTGCCTTTACATATTGAAAGAATTTTTAACAACGGTCTTTCCCTAGAGTGACAGTTCAGGATCATACATTTTAAGGATCCAAAATCCCGATTTGAACATCTGTGGTCAGAAAGCACCTTTCCCACTATCATCATCCACTTTTCCACCCAACCTGGGCTGATGAAATATAGCACACCTAAACTGTAAGCTTTCTTGATACCTAATCTATGTCTTTGAATGTGTTTTGTACAGTCCTTAGCACAACTGGGCCCGAATTCTGACTAAATCTCTGGGGACTATCATAATAAATATATTAAACAATAATACTGTAGTATGCAGCTAGGACCAGAGTTAGTCCCCAGCAGTGCCTCAATATTGCATGCTAGATCAGGACAGAATCCTAGAAAACATCAAGAAGCCAAAAGATTGTATATCCAACAGATCTGGGATTTAACATCATAACATGCACAATCCAATTCCATGGTCAGCCTCATCATCCCAAGGAGAACTCACAATGAGAGTTTAAGTAATCAGAAACAGATGGCACAGATTATTCCTACACCTAACCCCATACTGATATACAACAGTTACGCTTCACATCAACCATGTCTTGTCTCAGGCCAATTTCCAGCTTTTCCACATACCAAGCTCTAAAGGAATAATTATATCCACTGGAGGGCCTCTGTCTTTGCAACAGGTTATTAGTCTATACACATTAGGGGGCAAATGGAGGAAAGTTACACATGAGAACTGTAGAACATACATGCAATCCCTCTGCTGACTGACTATGCTTGATTTCTGTTTTCTTCTTTGGTATGTTTAATTTCTAAACTCTTCCCAAACATTTTTCCGAAAAAAGATGGAGTAGGAGGAGAAAAAGAAACATTTTAAAATGTTAGAGGTACATTTCATTCCTGGAGATTGGGACCAAAAGAAATTAAGATACAGTCTCCATCTGACATAAACCAATTTGTTTGATCTTCTCTCACTACTCCACTTTCTGATGCATTTCTTTTTTTGCTCTTTCCCCCAGGCTTTTTCCCCCCCACTCAAGTTTATATTTTACGATTCCCTTTTTGAAAACATCCTCTGCTATCTCCCTACCGCTTTCCTTCTTTCGCTTCCAACTAGAACAGAATCTTTTCTAATGGAATCATCATTTTCATTTTATGCGCAGCACAGATGTTAAGAGTAAAACTGACTAGACTTTCCATTAATTTTACTCTAGTGCTACTGTGGTCCTGTTCTGAGCGAAAATTTTGGATACTTGTAATCCTGAACCCAATTTAATCCTTCCCCTGATATCTATCTCCCCACTCTATCCTTTCAGCACTCCAGCTCCAAATGTAGTCACCAAGTCTGAGCCCAGAGACTGGGCATGTGTGATGCTGATCCAGATAAATCCAGACTTTAACACAGATTATAACTTGTTTTGCTATAATGAATTTTATACTCAGCTATCCTGCTGTACAGCAACAAGTTAGAAACTGGTAGTGAAGAGACAATGTAAGACAGACACAGCAGTCATCTGGTTCAAACAGGAACATTAAAATCTGTTGAACTAGGAAAGTGTAAATTGACTATGACATTAAGCTTAACCTTCGACCCTTTCAATTTGTATGGCGTTCCACTGAATCTAAACTTCCATCTGGAGAGCCACCAGATATAGACTGAAACACCATGAACCAAATTCATCCCTGATGCAAAGTCAGTAAAGTTAAATCAGGATGTCTTTGATCCCATAGAGTCAATAGTTGTGTGCAAAGGACCATAAGAACAGCCATACTGGGTCAGAACAAGGATCCATCTAGCCCAGTATCCTGTCTTCCGACAGTGGCCAATGCCAGGTGCCCCAGAGGGAAAGAATAGGTAATCATCAAGTGATCCATTCCTTGTCGCCCATTCCCAGCTTCTGGCAATGCTTCTGCTTAACAGATCTCAATACACATACAGTGTAGCAAAGCACACATCTCTTTCAATGTTAAAGATTTATGTACACAAGAAAATACACTCCTATTTTATACATGTGAATTCACATAAGAAAAAGAGTAAGTGAAAATATTTGATGTGCGTAATATATTTAAAATCAATTACAGGTTACTATGGAAAATGTGATCTTTTACCATCAACTTCATAGTCACATAATTACAGCTTAATGAATATTTCACAACAAATAAGTGACCCAATGATTTTGCCTCATATTGTACATAGACTATCCATAAGCAAATCCTCATTTCCTCAAATTTGTTAGCCAATTCTAAGAATAAATTCCAAAATGCTCCAAGTATTTGATAGTCATTATTTGAGCTACGTTGAATAGTTGTGATTTGTCAGATAAGTCACATGACACTGCTTCCTGATTAGATGAGTAATCAAGCTTTTCTGGCATGTGAAATTATGTATGCAAATTTCATTTTCCTGTGAATACCTGAGCATGTAACTTTGAAATCCACTTTCTATAAACATACATACCAGTAAAGCTCAAACATATTCACAAAAAGTAAACATGAATGGGGCACAATCATGGCCAAAGCAAGTATTTGCAAATATTCATGATTTTTTCCCCTCCTCACTATTCTCTCACTATACAAATAATAAAACAAGGGGCAGTACACAATGTGGTCTTTTGTAAGTCTCCAGTTTCTTTCTTTTTCTTTTAAATGTGGCCTCATTGCACCTTTTCCACTACCGAAATTACATAATAGGGCCAGATTGTTAGACTCTTACCCTCAATAGTGAGCACTTATTCACACAAGTAGCTCCACTGACCTGAATGGAACTATTCTATGTAACTGCTTACCACTGAAAGCGGTATGTAAACTGGGCCATAATGAGTGAGGGTAGCAGCCTTTAATGGTGTACTATCATACCACCACCAAATGATCCAGCATGGATGATGACCCCTTCAAATATTCTTTCCTCGTCTATCTCACGTACGCAAATGGAAATAGAAACCCTACTAGTTTTTATATCGTTTTATTTTTT
Organism: Chelonoidis abingdonii; assembly: GCF_003597395.2. Classification (NCBI taxonomy): domain Eukaryota; kingdom Metazoa; phylum Chordata; order Testudines; family Testudinidae; genus Chelonoidis; species Chelonoidis abingdonii. The sequence continues at coordinate 28,903,277 of NC_133769.1, forward strand.
CTCATTGATAAGAGGACCTTAGTTCAACATCTCATGAGTGCTTTATGGAGTAAAAACAAAGTAGCTAACCAATCTCCTGCTAAGCAACTATTTCAATTACTTAAAATATTCATATTTTAAAATATACGTTTGGTATTTATCATCATGACAAAAACCATATACTACGAAAAAGCAAATTTGATAAACTAGGATTTCTGGATTTTTTCAATGTTTAAAAATAATTTACTATCATTCAATAAACATTATCATAACCCACATGAAGTCTCAGATTTTTGTAAAGTCCTGTTAATAACTAGGACCCTACCAAATTCACGGCCATGAAAAATGCATCATGGACCATGAAATCTGGTCTCCCTCTGTGCATACTGGTCTTTTATGTTTTACCCTATACTAAACATTGGTCTCCGCCATGAAATTTGTATATCATCTAGGGGGCCTGACCCAAAAGGGAGTTTGGGGGGGGGGGGGGGGGGGGGAAATCACAAGGTTATTTTAAGGGGGGGGTCATGGTATTGCCACCCTTACTTCTGCACTGCCTTTAGAGCTGGGTGGCCAGAGAACAGCAGGCACCCAGCTCTGAGGGCAGCACCACCAGCAGTAGTACAGAAATAAGGGTGGCAATACTATACCATATCATGCCACCCTCACTTCTGTGCTGCTGCCTTCAGAGTTGGGCGGCCGAAGAGTGGTGGCTGCTGGTCAAAGGCCCAGCTCCGCAGGTAGCAGCTCAGAAGTAAGGGTGGCAATACCATACCATGCCATCCTTACTTCTGCACTGCTGCTGGCAGCGGCTCTGCCTTTAGAGCTGGCCTCCGGGCCAGCAGCTGCCGCTTTCCAGCTGCCCAGCTCTAAAGACAATGCCACCAAACAGCAGCAGTGCAGAAGTGAGGGCAGCAGTATTACAATACCCCACCCCCCCCGGCAGCCTCACACTTACCTTGAGGCTCCCCACAACTCATTTTTGGGTCATGACTCACACAGTTACAACACTGAAATTTCAGATTTAAATAGCTGAAATCATGAAACTTGGAATATTTAAAATCCTATGACCATGAAATTAACCAAAATAGACCGTGAATTTGATAGGGCCCAAATTATAACCTAGTTTTATATCTTGGTAGTCTGTGATATAAGGAAGTTAACTGAATTATATGAGGTCACAAAGAAAACCAAGCTGGGTTTGCACTGAAGACCTTCCAGATCCACAAGCTTTGGCCATAACAAAAACACTGTCATACCATGCAACAGTTGTTGCATATGTGAGATCAGAACACATCTACAAGTACTATTGCAAATACATCGGCAATGAGTCCTGTACATCTGACACCACACTTCAGATTTTTCCCACCTTTAGCAAGGGGAGTGAAGGCTCATTCAAAATTTACAAATGGTACTCAGACACAATGACGACTATGATATAATAATTTACATTAACAGACTGATTAAATGAGTAAGAAAAATATTTCAACTCATACTAATATATTCAAGTGGATTAAAAGTCCAGCAAGTTGCTACCTGAAAGCAGGAACAAATTTCTAAAGTATGGTAAAGCATGCAAATTTACATTGAAGACCATCTGATTTGAAACACAGAATAAGTTATAAGGTTTGTCTGGAAAAGAAACATTGTCTTTAGTTTTCATTTAAGTTGCCAACAATGTTGCCTTTGTCACAGAATTAATGTTAATGTCAATGTGATAAAAATCTAGTTAACATAATTCTGTAACATAATATACCCTAAAGATACACACTGTTACAATTAGGACTGTCGATTAATTGCAGTTAACTCACAAGATTAACTCAAAAAATTAATCGTGATTCATCACAGTTTTAAACGCACTGTTACACAATAGAATACCAATTAAAATTTGTTAAATATTTGGGATTTTTTTCTACATTTTCATATATATTGTATTCTGTGTTGTAACTGAAATCAAAGTGTATATTATTTTTATTACAAATATTTGCACTGTAAAAATGATAAACAAAAAAAAATTGTATTTTTCAGTTCACCTCACACAAGTACTATAGTACAATCTCTTTATCATGAAAGTGCAACTTACAAATGTAGATTTTTATTTCTATTTTTTTTTTGGTTACATAACTGCACTCAAAAACAAAACAATGTAAAACTTTAGAGTCTACAAGTCCACTCAGTCCTACTTCTTGTTCAGCCAATCGCTAAGAGAAACAAGTTTGTTTACAATTGCAGGAGATAATGCTGCCTGCTTCTTGTTTACAACGGCACCTAAAAGTGAGAACAGGTATTTGTATGTCACTTTTGTAGCTGGCATTGCAAGGTACTTGCGTGCCAGATATGCTAAACATTTGTATGCTCCTTCATGCTTTGGCCACCATTCCAAGGGACATACTTCAGCCACCATTCCAGAGGACGTACTTCCATGATGATGATGCTCGTTAAAAAAATAATGCATGAATTAAATTTGTTACTGAACTCCTTGGGGAAGAACTGTATGTCCCCTGCTCTGTTTTACCCACATTCTGACTTATATTTCATGTTATAGCAGTCTCAGATGATGACTCAGCACATGTTGTTCATTTTAAGAACACTTTCACTGCAGATTATACAAAATGCAAAGAAGGCATCACTGTGAGATTTCTAAAGATAGCTACAGCACTCAACCCAAGGTTTAATAATCTGAAATGGCTTCCAAAATCTGAGAGGGACCAGGTGTGGGGCATGCTTTTGGAAGCCTCAGAAGAGCAACACTCTGATGTGGAAACTACCAAAAAAGAAAATCAGCCTTCTGCTGGTGGGATCTGACTCAGACGATGAAAATGAACATGCATTGGTCTGCACTGCTTTGAATTGTTATTGAGTAGAACCCATCATCAGCATGGGCGCATGTCCACTGGAATGGTGGTTGAAGCATGAAGGGACATATGAATCTTAAGCGCATCTAGCACATAAATATCTTGTGACACCGGCTACAACCGTGCCATGCAAACACCTGTTCTCACTTTCAGGTGACATTGTAAACAAGAAGCAGACAGCATTATCTCATGCAACTGTAAACAAACTTGTTCAGCCAATCATTAAGACAAACAAGAAGTAGGACTGAGTGGACTTGTAGACTCTAAAGTTTTACATTGTTTTGTTTTTGAGTGCAGTTATGTAACAAAAAAAAACTACATTTGTAAGTTGCACTCTTATGACAAACAGATTGTACTACAGTACTTGTATGAGGTCAATTGAAAAATACTATCTTTTGTTTTTTTACAGTGCAAATATTTGCAATAAAAAATAAATATAAAGTGAGCACTGTATACTTTGTATTGTGTGTTGTAATTGAAATCTATATGAAAAAGTAGAAAACATCCAAAAATATTTAAATGGTATTCTATTATTAACAGTGTGATTAATCATATGCTTAATTGTGACTGTTTTACTTGCATGATTAATCACAATTAATTTTTTTAATAACTTGACAGCCCTACTTACAATACTTGAGTATCCCTTATTAATAATCTGAGCGCTCTCAATGTTAGTACGTTATGTAAGTTTCACTACTGTGGGACTGCTTCTTATGAACCAATTTCACACCAACTGTATTTTATGGTGGTGGTCTGGCTATGAGTTTATAAAAACTTATTCATACTATAACAAACTAAAAGAATTTCTTCAGTATAGAGTCACCCTCAAAATATGCCAAATACAATTCACCAATTTCATTATACATAGTCAAGTGTTAACTTAGCAAGTCCTGTTACAAACAAATCTGTCAAACTGAGTGTCTGCAGCCACACTCAAGTGGTTTCTTTTGCCAATTTGCAGGCCTCTTGGCATACCTGGAAATGCCAGTACATTGGGATTTATTTGTATATTCACATTCATAGCACCTAGAAACTTGGTATTTCGAACTGCAGTCTTATGCCCAGGATTTCTCAAACAACTCATTGGACTTGGTTTCAGGTTATATATACACATTAGCTGGCCTTAATAAAATGTAATACTGTGAATTATCCATATAACCATCTGTAACCACACTCACCACATGACAATCTGAGACCAAAATGCAACTTGAGATAATAGGAACTGATTTAAGTATTACCACAAACCAATTTTTTCAGCAAGAGTGAAAAACAGCCCATACTGTTGTCTCTGCAGTTGCTAATAACGTTTAGAATTAAGCTGCTTGAAGTTGGTACCCAGATGTACGTATGTGTGTATTTCCATACTGAAATGAAGGAAGTGTTGTACCAAAAAGGATAGAGACTCTTAGAAAGAAATCCAATATGAAGTGTCATATGATCTTTTGACTTAAAAATGTATTTTATCCTTTAACATGTATCACTTATGCACACATCAGTTATATTTATACTTTAAAAGAAGTTGACACATAGTGACAATCACTTGTGTGTACTCAAGCCGGATAAGCATTCTTCATGGTTACCCAGCAGAACAATTCACATGATATGATGATACCTTTTTAAGACCATACCACATTCACTCACAACCACTATGACACAGACAGGTAGAGGTGTGCCAGTGGTTTGCACTTACCTTCTTTATTAAGCCTCATAACCTCCCTGCTTTTTCTACCCTCTTTTCCAGTCTCTTCTAGATCTACACCTGCAAAAGAGAAGAAAAGTCAGAGAGAGTCAAAGGAGATGCATTTATTGGGGAGGGGAAGGAGTTAACAGTGTTTATATGTTTAACAGCAAAAACCCAACTATCACGACTGTCACAGCACCTGCCACGGAGTACCAGTGCTGGCCTCCCCATGCAACAGCATCCTCCTGCCCCCCTCCCATGCAAGCGCATCTTCTCTTCCACCACTGGCCCCCATGCAACAGCAACCTCCTGCCCCCAGCCCACTCCGAGCAACAACATCCTCCTGCCTCCCCAACCCCCCTCCCACGCAACAGCATCCCCCGGCTCCTCCAGACCCCCGTGCAAGAGCATCCTGCTCCTGCTCCATGCAGCTGGCCCAGCAGACCTGTACCCAATACAGTGCCGGCACCAGACACCGCGTACCCAGCACCTCCCCACACGCATGGGGACGAAGATCTGTGCAGTGGGCGTGTGGGGGAGAAGGCAGCCCCGAGTGCAGCGGGGGACAGCAGAGCATCGGGCCTCCTCGCGGCCCCCATCACCCCGGGCGGCGAGCCCCGTCCCCCTCCTCCATGTGTGTGTCCAAGGGGAGGGGAGCAGCATGGGGAGCCCCGGCCAGGGCTCTGTGTCTGGTGGTGCCCTTACTGTGCGGGGGGGCGGCGCAGTGCGCGTGCGGGGGGGCGGCCTCCCGGACCCAGGCGGCCCAGGGCTGGCCCAGGAACGCCTCGGGACTGGGCACGGGCCGCTCCAGGGCCGCCATGGCGCCGCTCCTGCTCCTGCCTTCTTGTTGCTTTTCCCGTTTCCTTCGGCACCAGCAGCGAGCGAGCGACCCAGCCACGGGATTCGAGAACGCCGCACGTCATCCTCGGGACGTTCCGCCGCCCACACGGGGGTAGTGTCAGCCCCTGCTCCCTATCAGATCGGGCTCCCCGCCTCGCACCGCGCATGCCCGGCGCAGCCGAGCCTGCGCACTGGCCACGGCGAAGCCTCTGCCCCTGCCCGCAGTGTGCCTGAGCCAGAGGGGGCGGGAGGGAGCTGGCATGGAAGGGCCAAGTGCAGCCCAGGGGCGGGAGGAAGCCGGAGTCCCCGGGCGGCTGCTGGTTCGGTCGGAGCAGCGGGCGCTAGGGGCTGTGTGGATGAACGGCGGGCTGCAGGGGGCCCCTCGTTTGTCGGCGCTGGGGGGAGGGTTGTCTGTAAAGGGCAAGCCTGGAAATCGGCCACAGCGGGGTGGCACACGACGGGGGGCAGAAGGGAAGCCTCAGGGGGCAGGGCTGAGAGGCTTTAGCAGGCACGGAGCAGGAGGCTTCCTTAAAGTCAGTGCCCAATGCGCTGGCCTCCCCGGAAGAATCTGCTGTAACAGGGATCAGAAACGTGCTCAAGGGACACATGGCTCAACCTGTACATGGCAAAGGATTCAGGGCCCCACGGCCTTGTCTTCACTGAGTTTTTCCAGCATCTAGCACAGTGTTTCTCAAACTGGGGTTGTCACTTGTGTAGGGAAAGCCCTTGGCAGGCCGGGCCAGTTTGTTTACGTGCCCGTCCCCAGGTCTGGCTGATTGCAGCTCCCACTGGCTGAGGTTCGCTGCTCTGGGCCAGTGGGAGCTGCTGGAAGCGACATGGGCCAAGGAACACACTGGTGGCTTCTTCCAGCAGCTCCCATTGGCCTGCAGCAGCAAGTCGCGGCCAGCGGGAGCCGCCATCGGCCAGACCTGCAGACAGGGCACATAAACAAACAGGTCCGGCCTGCCAGTGGCTTTCCGTACACAAGTGGTGACCCCAGTTTGGCAAACACTGATCTAGCAGCAGGGGTTGGAGCTGCACCAATGTTGGGACAATCATTGAATGTGCCCAGTGAAGATGCAGTCTGCATGGAAAACAAAACATTCATTCATGTTTTGTGTATACTGTGTTAATGTGTTTAAATGCACGTGCAAAGCACTGTTTTATGACTACAAAGTGTAATATTGGCATCTCTAAATGACAGACATCTACTACTGCACGCATAGGTGTGTGCAGCATATTTCATTAGAGTGTGCACCCAGGGAATTTTTTTATTATTTTTTTTAAAGGCGAGCATTTATTGAATACTCAATCATAAAGAACATTATTTTTATTCAAACTGAAGAAACTAAAACGTAACTAAACTTATTTTTTTCAAATTAACAACTCAACTTTACTTAAAAAATGAGACCCAGTTCTTAACAGAGGAGTCTGAGATATTTGCACTATCAGCACATTCCTTATAATTCAGTTTGCTCCTTTTCTTATCTTAACAATGAACCATATTTTAAAATTAAAAGGAGGTATCATACGATTGAATTAAAACAGAAAGCCACAGGCTTGTTATGCTATTTCAGTAGCGTACATGCCACAGAGATTACAAACACTGTAGACACTGGGCTGGGCATGCCTGATGCAGCCGCTTATATAGGTCAAAGAATTTTCTAGAACAGTAGTCAGAGGGGGTGGGGAGGACCAATGATCATGCGACGCCGCAGTAGCAGGGATGCATGCTGCGAGCGAACACAGGCTTTCTATACATTTCCACAACATCTATATTATGCAATTCTGCGCTTATTGCATAATACAACAATCCATACTTTACAACTAAAAGAGTGTATCATGCGATTAAATTAAAATGCAAGGCCTCTTTTTTTTTTTTTTAAGACATTAGGGTGGGGTGGGCAAATGTTTTGGGCTGAGGGCCACATCGAGGTGGGGAAATTGTATGCAGGATTGGGGTGTGGGAGGGAGTGCGAGGTGTGGTGTGCAGGAACGGGCTCAGGGCAAGGGATTGGGGCAGAGGAGGGGTGCATGTATGAGGGGTCTCAGGGAAGGGGGTTGGGGTGCAGTAAGTGTGCAGCAGGGGTCTCAGGACAGGGGGTTAGGGTGCAGGAGGAGTGTGAGGTGCAGGCAGGGGACTCAGAGCAGGGAGTTGGGCGGTGGGGTGCTGGAGGGGTTTGGGCTCTGGCCCGGCACTGCTTACCTAAAGCGGCCCGGGGTGGCAGCGGTGCGCTCCCTGGCTGGCTGCCCTGGCCCCATGCCACACTGCTCACCTTGTCCCTGCGTGGCCCCTGGGGGAGGGCGGGTACAGGGCTCCACAGGCTGCCCTTGCTGCGCCTCCAGGTACCTCCCCTGAAGCTCCCATTGGCCGTGGTTCCCTGTTCCCAGCCAACAGGAGCTGCAGGGGGTTGGTGCTTGGAGCAACACATGGAGCCCTCTGCCCCGGAGCCCTAGGGACGTGGTGCTGGCTGCTTCTGAGAGCAGCGCGGGTGGCAAGTCCCGCAGGCCAGATCTGGGCCATAGTTTGCCCACCCCTGCATTAGGGTGTGCTTGGGCACACCAGGCATGCACACAGGGTGTGCTCGCCTGTGATTGCACAAAAACTTTGGGTTTCAATTAATAAACAACCTCAACAAGAAGCATAGAGCTTTTTGCAACAAAAGTTAAAATCGACACAATGTCAGTGTAGACACTGTGCTTGCTTCGGTTGCCCTACTTGGCTGCCAGGAGGTGTCCCACAATGTCCATCATTACCACTCTATCAGCACTTTGAATTCCTCTGCCCTGAATGTACACAGGCATGCGCCTTTCCCTGATTTATAGGCCAGGGAATTTTTGAAATTCTTCTTCGTTTGCTTAGCATGAACAGTTCATACAGCATCTTCCCAGCTGACCATCAGGGCCGACTTTATGACCCACAGGGCCGATTACAATACTTGGCGGCGGGGGTCCGCTCCGGGTTTTCTGCAGCACTGAAAGACCCCCTGCCACTGAAATGCTGCTGAAGACCCCCAGAGCGGGGCCCCCTTAGGTGTGGGCGCAGGGCCTTCTTTGGCATGGGGCCTGATTCCGTGGAATCGGCTTAAAGCCGGCCCTGCTGACCATGGCAGTTTTCTGCAGTAGATGCACTCCTGCATTGAATATACTGGAGCTGTTGGATCTGCTGGGTCTGTGGAGAGGGGAAGCTGTGCAGTAGCAGCTTTGCTCCAGCCATAGGAACTTTGATACCTACAGGCAGATTGCTAATGGCATGCAGGAGAAGGGGCACGAAAGGAACACGCAGCAGTTCCACGCTAAAATCAAGGAGCTGACGCAGGCATACCAGAAGACAAGGAAGGCCAACTGTCGCTCTGGTGCGGTGCTGAAGACAGGTCACTTCTACAAGGAGTTGCACACCATCTTTGGCGGCAACATCACCTCGACCACCAAGAGCCCAGTGGATACTTTCGGGGGACTGGAAGCAGTGGTCAGCAGAGTCAATGCCGGGGACAAAGTAATAGATGAGGAAGTGGAGTTGGAGGAGGATGTGGAACACATGACAGTGTCATCCGGTGGGGTGGTGAGTCAGGACTTCTTTTTAACTTGAAAGGGTCCTGTTCAGTCCCAGCACTGCAGCTCTGGCAGGAGACATGAGCTCTAGTAAGCACACATTTTGCTTTGATACTGTGCACATAGGCACCAACTCTGTGGGTGCTCTGGGGCTGGAGCATTCACGGGGAAAAATTGGTGGGTGTTTAGCACCCACTGGCAGCTCCCTGGCCCCCGCCCAGCTCACCTCCACCTCTTCTCAGCTTCCACCTCCCCCCCCGAGCATGCTAATGCCCGCTTTTTCCCCCTAGCTCCCAGCGCTTGCGCTGTGAAACAGCCATTTCATGTGGCTGGGAGCGAGGGGGAACACAGCACGCTCGGGGAAGAGGTAGGTCTGGAGTGAGGATATGAGGAAGGGATTGGAATGGGGGCGGGGAAAGGGTGGAGTCAGGGTGGGGGGGCAAGAGCACTCACCGGCGCAGGAGAAAGTTGGCGCCTATGACTGCACAGTGAGAGATTTAGCTCTCATTTACTTTGTTATATGGTAGAGGAGGGATAAGGGATAGAAATTAACAACAGAGCCTATGCAGCTATGCCCAATAGCGTAGCTGGGGAGGAGCGGGGGGGAGGAGCTGCTCCCCCACTGGGCACAATTGGAGCCTTGTCAATTTCCTGGCACCTTTGTACTGACCTGGGGGAGCAATTAAAAAAAAAAAAAGGTGCCACCCGCTGTGGTGCTTTTATTTTACTCACCCAGCTCCAGGTCTTCGGCAGCACTTCGGCCGTGGTACCTGTTCCCTCCACCTGGCTACCCCACTGGCTATGCCCAGTGGAAAAGTTGGTTAATGTACACTGGGATGACCCGGGAAGCCTCCACAGTGATCTCTAGGAAACTTTCCTGTAGGTATTCTGCAATCCTCTGCCAAAGGTTTCTTGGCAGAGCTGCCTTGTTTCTCTCCCCACTGCAGGGAATTTTGCAGTGCCAAACAGCAATTATTTCTGCGGGGACCAGAGCAGCACACAGGCAAGCAGCATACAGACCTGGTCATGCAGGAGTTGCACCCTAGCATCCTGGGTTGCAGGAGTGAGAAATTGGATTTGATTACCCCAGCCTGTGCAAAAGGTACCAATATTCAGAATACTCTCCCTAAGCAAACCATCCAGCCCCCTTGTCCTTTCTTGCCCATTCCCCCTTCCCAACTCCCCCCACCCCCGAGCTCACCATATTCCAGACTCCTGCCGGCTGTGTGCTAGTAAAGGGACAGTGAAAAAGAGGTGCATGTAACTTCTGTGATTCACTGCTGTGAGTGAACTCACAATACTGTTTCTGTTCATTGTTTCATTGGCTTCTGCAGATGCGCCCTTGAGGACCCACTCCTCCACACCGGCAGAGCACCTCTGTCAGATAAGGTGGTGAACCAGGCAGGTAAGGAATATATATTTCACAAAATGCTGCAGTCAACAGACGCAACATATAGCAAAACAAGAGCATGGAGAGAGACAATCAGCAAAAGACTCAGGCTGGATAGCCTGGAAAGGACAGAGGGACAGAAGCGGATGATAAAGCTACTGGAGAGCCAGAGAGAAATGCTCAAATCCCTCATTACGTGGCAGTCTGAGCACATCCATACCTGAGAGCCCCTGCAATCAATACAGAACTCCATTCTATGCCCTCCTCTAACTCCCCCACCGCATTCCTTGCATGTTACTGGTACCCCATCCACTCCACTCCTAGGGACTGATTTCACAATGAAAGCTGGAGTTACACTTAGCTGTGAGAGCCATAACTATGAGACTGTTCCTCATTACTATGATCCCTGTTTGATAAAATGTTTATGTTTTGTCTTTTTATTAAAATTTAATCTTTGAAATAAAATGAGCCTTTATTTGTGTCATACACATTAGTTGGTGCTAACATTCAAATACAGTGGCTATAGGCAGGAATATTTGCTCAGTACAATTATCGCTCAGGAAGCAAGCACTACAGGGGTCATTCAAAGTGGCAAGTAAACGTTGCCTGGCCGAATGCATTACATAAATGCACACTACTAGAAATCATTGTCAAAATGCTCCTTCAAAGCCTCCCTAATTCAAATAGTCCCCCTCTAATTGCCCTGGCATCTGGATGCTCAAAAATCAGAGCCAGCCTATATACCTCAGCATCCATACCTTGGCAAACCTTTCCCCCTTTGCTTTGCAAATGTTACACAGAGCACAGCAGGCTACAATGACTATCAGAATATTTTTCTCATTGAGTTCTATTCTGACAAAAAGGCAGTGCCAGGAACCTTTTGATCGGCCAAAGGCACATTCAACAGTCATTCAGCACCTGCTGAGCCAGTTGTTGAAGCACTCTTTGGAGCTATCTAGGCTCCCGGCGTAAGGCTTCATGAGCCACAAGAGCAGGGGTAGACGGGGTGTCCCAAGATCACTATGGGCGTTTCCACATCCCCCTTTATCTTCTGGTCTGGAAAGAAAGTCCCAGTGTGCAGCTTTCTATACAGTCCAGTGTTCCTAAAGATGTGCACATCATTCACCTTCCCTGACCACCCCACATGGATGTCAATGAAATGGCCCTGGTGATCCACCAGTGCCTGCAAGACCATGTAGAAGTAGCCCTTCCGGTTGATGTACTCCATCACAAGATGGTCTGGGGCCAAAACTGGGATATGCATTCCATCCATCACCCAGCCTCCAAGCCATTGAGTATTTCCTGCATATTACCGAGAGTCACAGTCCTTTGTAGCAGGAGATGATTAATGGTCCTACACACTTGCATCACTGCAGCCCCATAGTAGACTTTCCAACTCCAGACTGATTCGCGATTGACCAGTAGCAGTCTGGAACTGCCAGCTTCCACACAGTGATCACCACTTCCTTTTTCACAGTGAGGGAACTCTCATTCTGGTGTCCTGGCACTGCAACGCTGGGGCAAACTGCACACAATTCCAGGAAGGTGGATTTGCACATCCGAAAATTCTGCAGCCTCTGCTCATCATCCCATTCATGCATCATGATGCGATCCCACCATTTAGTGCTTGTGTCCTAGTCCAAGTGCTGATGGTCCACTATGTGCAGCTGCTCCGTGAATGCCAGCAGCAATCTTGAATTATTTCTTTCCCTGGCAGGCAGCAGGGCAGACACCACCAATTGACTTTCTGATTTGCAGCTCATGAAATACTGCAGGACCAGCAGCACTGAGTTCATAACACTCATCACCTGATTGGTCAACAGTTCAGGATCCATGCTGTCAAGTTGTGGGTGCATAGTTAACTGGGTCTGTTGAAAAATGGCATAAAATTAAGTTGGAAGCCAATAGAATGACTGGATGGAAAGAACTGCATCATGGGATGGTGACCACTCCCCCATGATGCACCGCAATCCGTTCCCAGAGCTCCAGGCAGCAGAGAGTGGCATGTTGAACAGTGGGATAGCTACCCACAATGCAACGCTCTCTCTGTCAGTGCAAGAGCACTGACTGTGGACATGCTCTGCTGACACAAGAGGCATTGTGTGGATGTGTACAACTGATGTAATTAAAGTAGCTTTAATTAAAGTGGATCATCGACGTAATTAAAGTCAACTTAACTCTATAGTGTAGACATGGGCTTAGTCTGCAATTTTGCCAACAAATCAGTTCAAGTAGGTCCTTAGACTCCAAATCTCTAAACCAATCCTGAGATTTTCAGACTGTATGTGTAAATCTATGAGAAGCATATGGACTCAATCCGATTATAGGATTTTGACATTTTTGTGGTTCTTAATTATTTTTCCCCTCTGAGAGTGGTGGGGAATTCTATTGCATCTTTAAGGCATACCATGCAAACCTATTGATCCAATTTATATTAATAGGACCAAATACTGCAAACACTACATGTGAATGATTTTACTCATGTAAGTATTCTTTGACTTCCCATATGTATATGTTTAGCAAGATTAGGTCCTTAGTTCCCAATTCTCTTACACCAGTTTTACAACATAGTAACGTCAATGGAGGTACTGCAGATTTAAGATGACATAAAATTTTCTAGAATTTAACCTATTAGGACCAGATTCTGATTGGCCCTTATATGGGTGCATATTTGGGGGAAGATACAAGGAGTCTCTGCCTCACACATAATATCAAACACGTACAATATCAAAATATACATACAGTTTTTCTATAAGCAGCTGGAACACACGCCTGGTCCTAAGTACATAAAGGCTTTATTCATGTTTTTAATGAAGTAAACACTAATGGGAATTGTGTGATCATGAGAGACATTAACTTCCCAGATATAGACTGGAGGACAAGGGCTAGTAATAATAATAGGGCTCAGATTTTCCTGGATGTGATAGCTGATGGATTCCTTCACCAAGTAGTTGCTGAACCAACAAGAGGGGATGCCATTTTAG
>NC_133769.1:28918714-28977110 GCF_003597395.2 Chelonoidis abingdonii
GGGATGGAATGATGGGATAGCCTAATTTTGGCATTTAATTGATCTTTGATTATTAGCAGGTAAACATGCCCAATGGTCTGTGATGGGATGTTAGATGGGGTGAGATCTGAGTTACTACAGAGAATTCTTTCCTGGGTGCTGGCTGGTGAGTCTTGCCCACATTCTCAGGGTTTAGCTGATTGCCATATATTTGGGGTCGGGAAGGAATTTTCCTCCAGGGTAGATTGGCAGAGGCCCTGGAGGTTTTTCGCCTTCCTCTGCAGCATGGGGCACAGGTCACTTGCTGAAAGATTCTCTGCGCCTTGAGGTCTTTAAACCATGATGTGAGGACTTTGATAACTCAGACATAGGTTAGGGGTTTGTTACAGGAGTGGGTGGGTGAGAGTCTGTGGCCTGCGTTGTGCAGGAGGTCAGACTAGATGATCATAATGGTCCCTTCTGACCTTAAAGTCTATGGTCTATTCAGAATCTGTCATATCATATTACGAGACCTGTCTGGGCAAAGATGCCCCTAGATACTACCACATTGGCTACAAGGAACTACAAGAGCACACACAAAAGAATCAGGGAAGTGGAAGAGTATGTCTCAAAGCAGAAATGTAGTTAAAATGCATAAAAAACAGCAGTGGATCAAAATATCCGAAGACTTTCTGTATGCTTCTGTGCACTATACATTACCAACTACAAACTCACGTACTAAGGCTATGAGTATTTTCCAAGCATGTAATCAGAACTCAGAAAGAACAAATCTTAAGCCTCCACTAAAGAAAATAAGAACATATCTGAAAATGAAGTACCTCACTACAACATGCTTCTGAAATTCAGTCATAGTTTCAACAGCATTGCCACCAGAGACGACTATGTTTTTTGCCACCCCAAGCATGGCAGCCAGGCAGCCTTCGGCGGTGGTTCTGTGGGTGATCTGCTGGTCCTGAGCCTTCGGTGTACTTGCTGCTGAATTGCCACCGAAACTGTAGGACCGGAGGACCTCCGGCAGAAATGCCACCGAAGGCTGCCTGACTGCCGCCTTCAGAGTGACCGGCAGGCCGCTCCCCACAACTTGCCGCCCTAGGCACACGCTTGCTGCCCTGGTGCCTGGAGCCGCCCCTGATTGCCACCACAAATGGAAAGAAAGTACTAGGTGTGTGTAAAATGCCTTCGTCAAGGTTTCAGTGGGAAAGCAAGATGAGATTCCCTAAGATATATCTTTAGCTCAATAAAGGAGAGAAGCAAAATTGACTATTGCATAACAAACAGGCGACAGTGATATAAGTGTGTTAATAATCAAACAAAAGTCATACTTATCAGACCGCAGCCAACTAGTCCTATCTAAACAAGCCATACCGGACAACATATCACACTACACAACTTCTATGGATTACCTAAGATATATATTTTGGGGACAAGATTCAAAAGAAAGATATGAGAGCACCCAGAAAACCCCAATAATTAAAATCCAGTTAATGTTTTTGAACAAAGTGTATAGCCAATATAGCAAACAACATTAAACTTTGCCACAAGGTACACAAAGAATCCTAGGGCAGCAAAGTAATTCCTAACCGCACAACTGGGGAGATGGGTGGGGGGGTGAGAGGAGAAAACTTCAAATGTAAAGGAAAGAAAAGGGAAGAAAAACAGTTTGATACAAGCTGCCACAAACTAAGAAAAAAGCAAGGGACCTTTCCAACTTTAACACATGGCACTAATCTACATGCTGCTTACCATGTCACACTGCAGAGTTACAATCCACGCTCTAGCAGATACAAAAATCAGACCATATGAAGGAAAAATTAGCATAAATTGAAGATGCAATATATACTGATTCCATCTTACAAACCTGGAAAGAAACAAACCACAGGCACACAGAAAGGAAAAGTTTGGCCAGAAAGTTTCCAAGGCCTGGGCAAAGGAATTCAATCCCTTATCCTCATCAAATGCACTCAGCATTATTAAAAAGAGAGACACTATTACACTTGAAGGTCCCACTAGAAACCACTAAACCTCCTGGCCATGTTTATCACAAAACAGGAACTTAAAGAACAACCATCAGAAACTTAAAATCAGGAAATCACTTAGACCTGATAATAGCAAATAAGATGCTGAAACAAAGTACTGATCACATTCAGTAAGCACTTCTGAAGTTATTTAACCTAATCATCAGATCAACTAATTACTCCAACACACAAAAGCAGAGGTGTCCTCAGCCCCAACAATTGCAGACACATCTGTTTTAGCAATAACAATAAGCTGTTCTCAGTAACGTTCTCAATAAGACAATAATTCAATATTTGACTAACAACATCATAATAGATAGAAGTGAGATTTGGTTGAGAAATGAACAACCAATCAAATATTTACATTGCAGATGCTTATTAATATATATGTATTAAAAAGGAATACAATTGTCTGCTTTATAGATATTTTAAAAGCTTTTGATTGAATCTGGCACTCATTACTGAAACTTAAATTGCTGCAGAATAGAACTGGTGAAACACATTTATAACATAATTAAACCCACATATCATTCCATCAAATGTGGAAGAAAATGGCCTTGTAAATAAGACACTGGGCTAAGACTCAGATGATGTGGGTCTGGTTCTTGGTTCTGCCACAGACTTCCAATATGACCTTGGACAAGTCACTTAGACCTGGATCCACAAAGGGACTTGTGTGTTTCACTGTTTAACTTTTAGGTGCCTAGAAAATCACTGGAACAACAATGGGATCCCAAAGCCTGAGTTAGGCACCTGTGCTCCCTATACAATGAATAGGGAGAGATAGGCATCTTAGAATGGGATCCACAGAAAAGAGCATGCTAGGTAGGGAGTCACCTGAGCTAGCCAGTGGAGGTGCCAATAACAGGGGTGTTGCCTAAACTGCTCCCCTCTGATGGAGTTAGGTATGGACGTCTTGGCCACAGGGAGGTGCCCATCTCTGCCTGTGATCCACAGCTTGGAACCCCTTTTCTGGAATCAAAAGATTCAAGCACCTAAGCCATTATTACAAGAGTCACCTGAGACAGGGCTGCCCAGAGGATTCAGGAGGCCCAGGCAAAGCAATTCTGGGGGCTCCTTCCATTAAAAAAAGTTGCAATACTATAGAATACTATATTCTCATGGGGGCCCCTAGGAGCCTGGGGCAAATTTCCCCACTTGCCTCCCCCTCTTGGTGGCCCTGACCTGAGAAGTGGGTTGTGCCTCCATTATCACTTGTAGCCCTCACCAAGAATGGAGAAGACCCAGGTTTAATTCCACCCTCTGCCTAATGGGAAGAAAGGATTTGAGCAGGAGTCAGCTACAGCTCAGGAAGTTGCCCTAGTCACTGGGCTATGGGATGTCTCCTGTTGAAGCTGTTTCACTTTGGATAAAGATTTTTTTAAAAATCACTGGGTCAGAGAGAAAGAACCACATGTACCCAAATTGTCTGCAGTGTAGTTGAGCCATGTTGGTCCCAGGATATTAAAGAGACAAAGTGTGTGAGGTAATAACTTTTATTGGACTAACTTCTGTTGGTGAAAGAGAAAAGCTTTCGAGCTTACACAGAAACCCGAAGAAGAGCTCTGTGTAAGCTCAAAACCCTGTGTTTTTCACCAACAGTAGAAGATATTACCTCACCCACCTTGTCTCTCTATACCCAAGTAGTTAAGGCAACCACCTGGAAGGTTGGATACCTATCACCCCCTCCCCTCTGGATTTTGAACAGGACCCTATTCGAGAGGCATGAGCATACCTAGCAGATTGGACCCCGCAGCCAAGACAAGTGTTCCACCCACAATCTTCCCCTGGTTTGAGGATCCTACGGGGCTTAGGGTGAGATAGGCATCTGGACACCTCAAGTGAGACAGCAGTGGACATGCCTAGGGATGGAACTGTAGGCACCTAGGGGACTTTTTACAGCAAAAATTAGGTGCTAGTGAGTTTAATAGCCTGCAAGATTTGTCAGCAGCCAAATGGGGATTTTGTGGATCACAGTGGTACTTAAAACTGGGATTAGGTACAGTACTCCAGTCCATTTGTGGATCTGGGCCTTAATCTCTCAGCTCCCCTGTAAAAATATGTTTAACTATATTTTCTTCCCCTACCCTTTGTCTTGTCTCTTTAGATTACCAGCTTTTCAGGGCAGGGACTGTCCCTCACTATGGGTATGTCTACACTGCAATTAAGCACCTGCAGCTGGCTCGGTCAGATGACTTGGGCTCATGGGGCTCAGGCTGCCAGGCTATAAAACGGCAGTGTAAACATCTTGGCTCAGGCTGGAGCCTGGGCTCTGGGATCCTGCCCGTTGTGGGCATATAATCTACTCTTCAGTTTTATAGCCCTGCAGCCTGAGCCCTGCAAGCCTGAGTCAGCTGACACACGGGCCAGCCAAGGGTATTTAACTGCAGTGTAGACATACACTATATATTTTTACAAAGCCTAGCACGAGTCCCTGTTCTTGGTTGTGGCTCCTCACCGATACAGTAATACAAAACAATCATAACGTAGGATAAAAATTAACTACATGCAAGGTCCTTCAAGTACAAAAAAGTAAAATACAGAGGTAACTTTAACTCTACCCTTTTGAACACATTGGCCTTTTAATTCTATTAGAGCTGTCACCAAACCTAGGATCTCCACTAGGCAGCTGAGAGAGATTATATCCTGCTGACCTAGTCAATACACCCACTAGAAATATAATGCAATACTTGGGCTTTACATGGCAACCATAAAAAATAAAAATCCTGAAACTTCAGAAAAGGCTTGAAAACAACCAAAACAAATGAAAGCCCCAATTCTGCACTTCAGTCTTCTACTTCAGTGGAGATTCATCTGCACGGATCATCTTGCAGGATCCAGACTTAAAATACAACAGATATAGAAAATACACCTATTTATAATATGTTACACATATTGTAATATAACTGATATAAATGCACTAGGGGAGCTCCAAACTGACTATAAAATATTACAAGAAACACTATGTGAGTCTCCAATGTCGTGAAGAAACTCATGTGATCTTTTAGTAACAGAACCACTATGGTTTAGTAGTTTAGGAAGAGAGATGTTAGTACTGTATTTCTAGGAATCTTACTTAAGGATGTGTTTGCCATAAGAGGAACTTAGTCCTGTTTGGTAGGATGGATTACTTTTAGAGGCCTGGCTGGTTGTCTGCTGCCTGTGAAACTCAGTTTAATTTAACTATGAATCTATTACAGGGAAAGCACTGGCAAGCAAACTAGCTCTCAATCAGAAAAGCATAGGAACCTCAATCCCATACCAAATTTTTGGAAAACATAAAATTAGAATTTTTTTTACTTGCTTGCGCTCTCTTTACAGTCTATATTTATGCTCTTGCGAGTTTACTTGAGGTTTGGATTATCTTTTTATAAAGATTCTATATAACCTGGCTGGGAACATAAAAATTCTACTTAAGTTTAAAGCTCCATCTTGGGAAAAGATTTCAGGGGTGAGAAGCTGCAAAACCCATCACAAAACCCTGCAACATTCTGATAAAACTATTGTTCAGACTATTTTACAGCATACCCTTTCTACAAGTGATAGTTAAATCTGTGGCTCATCCACATGGAATCAGAGGTGGCTCCAGGCACCAGCACTCCAAGTGTGTGTCTGAGATGGCAAGCCACGGGAGGTGCCCTGCCGGTCCCTCCAAGGGCGGCAGTCAGGCAGCCTTCGGCGGAGCGCCTGCAGGAGGTCCGCTGGTCCTGCGGATTTAGTGGCAATTCGGTGGCAGGTATGCTGAAGCCGTGGGACTGGCGGACCTCCTGCAGGCACGCCGCTGAATCCGCGGGACCGGAGACCTCCTGCAGGCGCGCTGCCGAAGGCTGCCTCACTGCTGTGCTTGGGGCAGCAAAAAAGCTAAAGCCGCCCCTGCACAGAATGAGATAAAACTTCAGTAAAACACCTACAGTTTTGTAAGCAAATACTACACAGAAATTTCAGCAACAACTCAGCGCCTCCATAACAATACCCACTTATTTGACCCAGCTTTCCTACAGTGAAATCCTCACCCTCACCCCACCTCAGCCAGAAGTCCAGTCCCTTCTGACTGGAAGGAAGAATGAGAAATATATCTGTGTACTTGTCATAATTCTAGGAGGTGCTCAGATACTTGGTGATGGGCTGCCATGGAAGAACCTAGATAGATGAATTTAACAGACATTTGCTGTAGAGGACAACTAGATGGATGCCGTCCCCTAAACACTATACAGAAAACAAGACTAAACTTCTGGTGCCATCTCAAGCAAAGCAGCCAACACTCCCTGGATTGCAAAACGCTGGAGGATCAAAAAGTAAATCCAAATGAAAATATAATTCAGCCCTACATAGCATCATTCCCTGATCTCAATAATACTGATCTACCAACATGTGATCCAAACAGCCTCACCCAAATCAAAATGATGCTCAAGACCCAAGACCAATATCTAAAACACTAGTATATGAATCAGTGGGAAGACAAATTAAAAAACAAAACAAAACTAAAATGCCACTGATCCCTGCACAGAACAATCACACTAGCAGACTATATCACTACAGTAAAAAGTAAAAAGCAAAAGTATGTCACCAAATACAGAATTAGTGACCATACACTAGAAATGATATGAGTTAATGCACATTTCATACAAAAGAAGAGCAACTATGGAACCAGTGTGCAAGAAGAAAGATTGAGAGAGATACTTTCTATTACAGTGTCCAAAGCCATGTTTTGGACAAATTGTATGTATCTCTGAGGGTCTTTTTTACATTTGGGCAAATGTATAGCTTGTCATGCCAAGATCAGTCTAACTGACGGAAATACCACAAATTGTATGTAAATCTACACCTACCCTTATCAGTGTAGGGAACTTAGTTGATAGTGAAAAAGTATCTATATAATTTATAAACCCGCACAAATATACAATATCCCCCAAACACTTAGGCCTCATCTATGCTATACAAATTTAATTTGCATAATCACAATCTTACAGATGGTAAGACACTTTGCATCCACATCCCAAAATGCCCCACACTGTCTAAAAATAGTAGAGGAACTAGTTACCTTTCAGCAAGTTAAGAAATCAGTTAAAATTTAACTGGTGCAGTTTGAACCATGCAAATGTGGACAGAGTTCATTCACAATCTGGTTCTAACAGTCCTTTAAGGACTGTCCCAGCATTGTTAAGATTTTGTCACTTGTCTGGGAGCAGGGACAAGGTGACTTTGTGACTATCAAGAGACACACTACCGCTCTGCTTCTCTTGCAGTTTTTTCAGCAGGCAAGCCTTGTAGTCTAGTGTTCACTGACTGAGGCTGCCCTCTGTGCCCCCGACCATCTCTCCATCCCTCCCCTAAAAATGTCCCTTCATGCCATCTCCACCAGTGCCTTTAGCTCTGGCCATCTTCAGCAGTGAGCTACAGTTGATCTGTCAGCTGCAAGTACTCATCTGACAAATCACCAGAGTTTCATCAAACCAGGGCTTGCAGCCAGCAAACTTCTTCAGTTCACCATCTGAGAGGCCTGGTTTGATAAACACAGGTGGTTCATCAGGCTTTGACTGTCAGGAAGGCTTGGGAAGAGGGCCAGAGCCTGAGGAATACATTCATCATAGAAAATGCACATGTAGATATTTGACAATAGGGCTTTTCAGGGTGATGGGAGGCACAGCTCAAACTAGTACCTGCATGTGTACAATTCTGTTTTCCTGTGTTGTGAATTGTGGGATTGGTATCCAAAAGGCACTGCAGCTGAACCATTTTAGGAGAGCATATAGCGTGGATGTGGGGCTGCAGTGCAAGCCTTCTTAAGCTCGTTCAGCACAACTAGTGTGGATCCATTGAATCATTTGTATTTTTACACAGTTAAACCCAAGATGGTGGCTATTTTTATCTAAATCATTATTTTAGTATTGAACGGTGAATTTTAAAAAAAAGTAAGATCTAGAAGCAGACTTGTAGCAAGCCAATCAAGACACTGGAGGCTGAAACCAGCATCCTTCTGAAAAAGATAACAGACTTCAAGGTCAGAAGGGACCATTATGATCCTCTAGTCTGACTTCCAGCACAACACAGGCCACAGAATCTCACTCACCCACTCCTGTAACAAACCTTTCTTTAACTAACTACACTCTGAGCATTAAATCCACAAAACGTGGTATAAAAGACTCAGAGGCTGCAGAGAACTCCAACCAGTACAAGGACCCCATGCCCACAACTGCAAGAAGAAGACAAAAAAACACCAAACCAAAGCCTCTGCCAATCTGCCCTGAAGGAAAATCCCATTCCCCGAACCTGCCAAAAAATGCGTGATAGTAACACCCTGAGCATGTGCAGACTCAACCAGCCAGCCACCTCAGAAAATCTGCTGTAGTACTCAAATCCCACCTCATAACATCCCATCACAGAACCATTGGCGACATATTACGCCTCTCAACTAATGACAAAGACAATTAACTGCCAAATAACAGGTCTATCCCCATCAACCATCTCCCTCCATAAACGTATCAAAGCTTAGTCTTGACAGCCAGATATGTATTGCCCCCACACTCCCCATTGAAAAGCCATTCCAGAACTTCAACTCCTCTTAGCATGGTTAGATAAGCCGCTAGTCAATATCTCAAGTCTATAACTCCTAGTGTCCCTTCAGTTTAGTATCCGTTTGTCTTGTGTCCACACTGGTACTATTGGACAGTCCTAGTCTGTGGGAGTAGTCAGTCAAAGTCTTGTTAATACCGAAATCGAGTTCACTAAATATATTCCCCCTGTAATTATAATTCTACTGAATCATCATGAAGAGATCAATTATATACTCTGAACTCTCCCCGTAGACCTCTTTGGTTAGACCTCTCAAACAAACCAAGCTCTTTCGCCAGAGTCTCCTCTTTCCACAGACATGTGGATTCACATCCCCTCGATCATCCTAAGTAGCCCTTCTCTGTAACCTGTTCCAGTTTGAATTCATCCTTCTTAAACATGGGAGACCAGAACTGCACACAGTATTCCAGATGATGTCTCACCAGTGCCTTGTATAACGGTACTAACACCTCCTTGTCTCTACTGAAAATATCTCGCCTGATGCATCCTAAGACCACGTTAGCTTTGTTCACAGCCATATCACATTGGTGGCTCATAATCATCCTGTGATCAACCAGTACTCGGAGGTCCTTCTCCTCCTCTGTTACTTCCAACTGATGACGCATTTCTCTGGATTATGAAAGATTTTAAACACACGTAAAAAATTGTAAGCAGAACAAGTAAGACAAGCTGGTGGTTTTCTTACGTCTGTGCACATGTAACTTGCCATTTTGCCAAATGTTGTTACATTAAAATGCTAATATATATACAACAAAACTAACAAAAGCACAAAGCTCCTAGCACCCTGGCATATTTTCCACACAATAGCATGCAAGAAAGACACTCATCAAAGAGCCTGCACTGCTGTTAAAAACTTCTTTAAAAAAAAGTTTTCTCTGTTCATTTATAGGCCTTTTGGTCTCTTATGCACAGCACTGATCCACAACCAGCATATTAAGATCCCCCTAGTTGTGCACAATCATTTCACCTGGAGGTACAGGAAATCTAACAAGGTACATGTGGTAATATTTTGGCACCAAACTGTTGCAATTTTTTTAAACATCTTGGGAGGAAAAAATCCGAACAAACTGCTACATATTGTACTTTGTCTTTCGGGTGTATTGTTTTTTTTTGTTATTTTTGTTTTTGCTTCTCGTCTCCCTTCATTTGTGCATTGTTCATTTAGATTGTAAATTCTTCAGGACAGGCATCTTCTATTTATACCAAGCTGTACAGCACCTAACATGATACTGAGGCTACACAAAATATATACTAATAGTAACTTACTGTATTTCCCTTGATTTCTGTTCTCTGTCAATTTTAATGCCACATTTTTCTTTCCTGTCTGTGCCTGCATCTCTTGTATGCAGTGTTGTTGTAGCCGTGTTGGTCCCAGGATATTAGAGAGACAGGGTGGGTGAGGTGATATCTTTTATTGGACCAGCTTTTATTGAGAGAGAGATACGCTTTCGAGCTTACACAGAGCTCTTTTTTCAGGACCTGACCTCTCCCTCCGCTTGGTTTGGGGGAGGGAGCAGGGGAGAGGTAAGAGAGTGTCTGCATGTTTCCTCAATCCCCTCTTGCTGGGAAGGGTATCGCTGCATCTCCTCTCCCATTCATCCCCATAATAGTAGAGGGCAAGTCTCCCCCGCCCCAGTGCTGGGGAAGGGGAGAGGAGTCTCTGGGTCTTCCCACCCCAGAGCTTTCTTGATGGGGAATGAGGAGTCTCTGGGCTCCTCCAACCCAGTGCTCTCAGGCTAGGGGTGTGGGGGTGTCTCTGAACTCCCTCACTCCAGTCTTCCCTTGCTGGGGAGGCTAGTTACAGTCTGTCTGCTTTTCCCTGTAATGAGGTGCTCAGAGCAAGAGAAAAGCAGCCATTAGAGTCAAGGAAGGAACTGCACCACAGCTCCCCAGCTCAGTGCTAAGAGCCAGACTGGACAGCTCGGGTGTGTGGGGAATTAGCACCTCCTATAGCCTGGAGATGGGCTCAGGCCACAAAAAAAAGTTCTTATTTTGGATCTGAACTTCACCAGTGTTTGAGGGAAGTTGGGGTTTGGTTCCGCCTCTTAAAAGATGGGAGGGGGTACTTGGAAAGTTTGGATTTGGGTCAAAACTCCCACAAGTTTGGAGCTGTCTGGATGTAGGTTCAGGCCTCTCTCTAAACACAACTGTTTTAATGTAGGTTGTATTTTGGTCCTTAATTGACAAAACTGATGTGGATAAAATAAATCCCCCACTCCACCCCCTGCCAAAACCTTGCCCACTTTTAGAAGCCAACTCAAACCAGACTTTGCTTCAGGTTCTGTAATGTTTTGATAGCTGTTACTGTATATCCTATTTCCAGCCTTTACAGGAACCAAAAGTGTCAAGATCCCATGAGAAAGCCTGTTCTTTTTGTAGTTCTGGCTAAGACTAGTAGCAAAAGTACCAGAAATCAATCAACTCTAATCTATTGTATTTACAGAGCATTTATAGACCCTAACATCTAGATGCTAAATTTAAAGACTATTTTTAATAAATTCCTCAGCACAATCTTACAGATTCAAGGAGCTTAGATAGTGAATAATCTTCAGATAAGCACCTGAAATTCTGGATGCCAAGCTGAATGGAACGCAAATGCCTTACGTTTATTTAGGAACAGTTAATGATGTGCCTGACAGGTAAAATGACTGAAATATAAAAATGTGTGTGACTTTTAAGCAGTTATTTACATATAATGCTTTCTGAATCAAATCCTCCTCTTTACGTGATAAAAGCAGACCCTCCTCTACTGGCGTATTTATTGAGAAAGACTGGGTTTTTTTTAATGTCCTTAAGGAACTGTTTTTCTCTAGCAGACAAAATATAACTGCACAGTACTAATGACCCTCTGAAATGAACTAAGTAAAGAAAAGAAAATTAAAAACCTGACATATTATTAAAATGTAATGTTACTGATAAAGGGGCTGATTCAATAGTGTTGAACCACCCCAAATCGTAATGAAGTGAATGGCAACAGTTCACCAACTGTTCATCTGGGGCTCAAAGGAATCTTGGTGGATCTAAGGCCATCAGATTATGTAATTGGCTAGTAACATCTAGTCATGCAGCATCTTACTAAAATAATTCTAGATTTTTATATATACAAGATGGTGTACATCTTGTACAGACAGAAGATAACACTAATGAAAAAGTAAACTACATAGTCCCAGGGAGATTTTTTTTTAACAACCACCAAAAACATTATAAACTGATTATTTAATTAAGTACTTATGGGCACAGTTCTACCGTCAAATACATTTTAAATCAATTGGAGCTGTGCCCATGTGTATGACAGTAGGATTCAGCCCAGTACTGGCTGTTGTTTTTTAAAACTTCCTTTAACTGACAGACAAAAAATATGCTATTCCTTTAAGAGACGGTGGGCATCAGTATATTCCCTCAATTTGTGTATGTTCAATTCAGTTAATAAAAATAATTTCAAATCAAAATATTCAAGTTCAGCCAACTTACTAAACACAAATGCCTCTGCTCCCTCATGTGGAGTTGTTGAATTCTTATGTTTGTGTATATTGAAATGTGCGCAATGTATACTGTAACATTGCTTGTAATTCATATTTATTTACAAGAAACCTGTAATCATTTGGTAATGCAGTACCAGCTTCCCTTTCTGCACTAAAGAGAACTCTTTCTCCTCACTATCACACCAGCTAATGGTCAGAAATATTACTGAAATTGCAACCCACTCTACAGGAAAACCCAGTGAGATCAGAAGACCTGCTGTAGAGTGGATTGTAAACATAACAGAAAATAATCTGCTCATAAACACACAGACTAGGCCAAATTGTCCAGTGCCATAAGCAGTGAAACAGCATATGAGTTGAAACATGTAATGGTGGTGGCTTTAAAATGTTTTCAAAAACTGTTGCCTAGTCAATTTTGGTAAAAGGGAAAAATGGTCTTCTTGACCTATAAACATATGTAAAATTGTTGATATAAACCAGGATAAAATGGAGTCAAAGGCTTTGTGTAAACTAAGTTTGTTTGGGATGCTACGTGATGGTAAAAAGACCTCCAAGTAGTCTTATGAAAGCATAAGTTTACATAACACTGGACCACAAATTCCCTGAAACAGAAAAAAATGCCTACATTTGGGATACTGGAAATGATCTTATTTGGACAACTGAGGCAGACGTGTCTGACCATTCCCCTTCTAGATATTTTAAAGAAACACAAAGGGCATCTGTGGGGCCCTGGAGATACTCAAATATGGGGGAATTTCCTCACTTTATCCAAGTTTAAACATCTTTTCCTGTGGACACTGGGAGACTTCTCTTGAAATATCAATGGACAATAAGAATGTCAGGCCATCAGCAGCAGATCAGTTGAATCCTAATGATGTGGACACAGCAGGAAAATGAAGACAGACACATGCATGGAATTAAGTGGCAGGTGATAACTTTTATTAAACTTTTAACACAAGGTAGGTGTAGTACCCACCCATCACCCATAGTCTCCTATGCAAGGCATTTAATTGTTTCCAGTGTGGGGGCTACAGGGCTTCTTACCACATAACCATAACATGTGGTAGGCTTTCGTCAGCTTATGTCCCACAACTCAGCTCTTTCTGAGTCTTAGCACCCTCACCCGTGCAAGGGAGACAGATGGTGTAGCAGGGTGGGGACCTCAGCCCATGAGGGCCACAGGGTATCACCCAATCACATGAGCCAAAGGCCCATCACCAAAATCCCAGGTCTCTTACCTCTGGAAACGGTTCATTTTATTCTCTTAACTGCAATGGAAACTGGCCTTGAGTTGTGATGAGTTAGAAGCACCACTCCTTAGGTACCATAAACATTCCTACTTAACCCACTGTGGCCTGCAGGTGATGCGAGGAAGGCAAAAAACTCCCTGGTCCTCTGCCAATTGACTCATGGGAGAAAAAAATTCCTTCCTGACCCCCTAAACAGAAGATCAGCTAGACCCACAGCATCTGTCAGTGCAGGTTCCCATTCCTAGTTCAGGTGGGAATGGTGGGCTTCTGGAACAGAGCTGAAAGAGGGTCCATATGGCCCCTGTGCTGGGCTAAATCCCTTAGAGCTGGGGAATGCTGGCCAGTCAGCACCCCTCTACTCCCCCCGGCCAGTGGGTGCCAGAGACTCCCATGGGAGGAGCTACCCATTGTTCCTTGCCAAGTGCCTCCCTCCCTTGTTACTGGGACTGTCCCCCTTTCACTGCCGGCTCCATCAATTTCTCCCACCCATCGATGTAGATGGGTGTCCTATATAACCAATCCCAGTGCAGAGTATCCCTGTGGGTGTTGTGGGATGCAACACTGCCCTCTAGGTGTCTGGTAGCATGCTCTGTGTATCAGAACTTTGGAGGCCAGGTGCTCCAAGCACTAGGCTTTAGCTCTCCTTGGGTTCCAACACACATACATGTTAAGTAACAGAAAATGCTTTACGAGGTCTGGCAAAGCAGAGAATGCAAATCTCCTAGACACAATTGCTTTTAATAGTTACAGGAAAAGATTAAAACAATAGTTCCTAACAGCTCCTGGGGCAATACAGTTCAGAGGTATAAAGGTTCCCATCTCAGTTCTCAGGAAGCCTTTGCCTAGGTGATGTATATAAGCCTGCCATGGCAAAGTTGCGGCCGCTGGATGCCAGTTGCAGGATTTGTAAGGGAAGTTTTTGCTTATTATTATTATTATGGACTCCAGGGAGATTACTGATGAACCCAGGAAGCTGATTAATACATACCACCTCCTCAGCTGCCCTGGAACCTGCAAGGCACATATAAAAGGCTCAGGTTCTTCTGGAAGAGATGAGCTTTTACCACAGAGTGGCTTGGGGGTCTCAGGAGGGGAGGCACGCCATGGTTAGGGGGCCTCCGGCTAGCTCGGGGCTCTTCCAGCTGTGTGGGAGGGTCAGCTCAGGGCTTCTCCAGGAGAGGGAGTTTGGGGCTCTGGCTGTGGAGGGGGCCCTGGGCAGAACGGGTGAGGTCAGGGGGGATAGCTTCCCTGCTGGAGGCCTCTACCAACTGCTCATGAGCTTGTGGTCTGGCCTGTCCTCCACAGGTAGTTCCCATGTTGCTTCTCTGGCCTGCTGCTCCTGCTCTCACCCAGCCTTTAGCCAGGAAATAGTCAGAGAAACTGTGACAAAACTATATTATGCCAGAATACATGGCTCCATCAAAATCAGACTTCTTTGTGAAATCAGGTTGATTTCACTGGAATTTCATTTCAGAACAAAATGGGGAAAAAGTTCTGACCACCATTTCAATTTTATCAGAATTGAACGTTTATAATTTTTCATTCCGAAGCAATTTTTCATTCTGAAATGTTTTAAATTTTGTATTATTGTAATAAAATCTGAATTAAAATGAAACATTTAAAACTTATCAAAACAAAACATTTTAATTGACCCCAACTTATTTTTTGTCCAGAATTTTCCTTTACAGACAATTCAGAAAGGTTCAGTTTTTGCTCCAGTTCAGAACAAAGCAAAATTTGAAATCTCTAAATCCTTCACAAATTGAAACTTCCATTCACATCTCTGCTTTGAACTCCCTCCTGAATCTGATCCCGTCTCTCTGCTGACATGAGGTACTCTCCTTTCCTGTTCTTCGAGGATTATGGCGCCCTCTATGGGATGCATTTTGCACTGGGGATTGATGGGGCACTATGTCCAGCAGGTTCATTACGTTATGTAACTTCTGGGATGAAGGTTTAAGATTAGAGTTAGGATGACCAGACAGCAAGTGGGAAAAATCGGGACGGGGTGTGTGTGGGGGTGGGTTGGGGTGGGGGGGTAATAGGCACCTATAGAAGAAATTGCCCCAAATATCAGGACTGTCCCTATAAAATAGGGACATCTGGT
Organism: Chelonoidis abingdonii; assembly: GCF_003597395.2. Classification (NCBI taxonomy): domain Eukaryota; kingdom Metazoa; phylum Chordata; order Testudines; family Testudinidae; genus Chelonoidis; species Chelonoidis abingdonii. The sequence continues at coordinate 28,934,121 of NC_133769.1, forward strand.
CACCCTAAGTTATTCCCTCCTTGTGTGTTATATTATCTCCATTTTATTTTGTTTTGTCATTTTTATCTAACTGATTCCAAGATTGACCAGTCCTGGAGTTAATTACATTTCATGATATTATTACCATAACCTGCACAACTCGTTAAAACAGCATAAGCAGTCTTGCCCCAGCAGAAGGAAGATTGGAGGAGACCTGTGTGTACCGTCCAGATGTCATCTCAGAAAAAAAAATTGAGCCAGTGTCAAAAAGCTAATGCGCATCTGATCATGACTGATTCATCTGTACCCTATTGTGCCTGCAACATGAATGATCAAGCATCAACAAGACAGCACTTTTGCTTTCTTTTCTACCCATTCTCTTCCCTTTGTGTGTGTGTTTTCTTAAACAGAAGGAATAATCTTAACTGTAATTGTTGAGCCAAACTGCAACAGCTGATTGGACTCTTCCCCCCACCCTGAGGAAAGACTTTTTGTACTTGTAAGATACTTTTTAATCAATGTGTCTCCCTTCGTAGGTCAGTCCAAAATGTAAATTAAAGAGGGAAATTCCACATATTTTTATTTTGTCATTTTCATGTTGTATGGTTTTGTGTTTAATACGTTTTAAAGGATTTCTATGGTTAATATGATAAAAGCAGGCCCCAGTCCTTTTAATTAAAACCTATGATCTACAATTAACTCTTTAAGGTAACACTGAACAGCTCTATTAACACCTTAACAGCTTTGAGCATGATACTCTATCATCTCAACAGGTGGTGATTTTGGCACTTTTCAGTTTATTCTTTTCTCCTGTGATCCTGAAGATTTGCTTCTTTCCAGCATGTTTTATTTCAAGCTTTTGAAAAATGTCCCTTAAGACTAACTTGATTACACTGAGTCTCCCTTTGCCTCTTCATTTACATTCAAGGTAAACAGCAAAGGGGGGTGAAGTCATTTTTATTTGTGCCCTTTACTGCCCCTTTTTTCATATGTAAAGGCAGACAATTATCAAAAAAAAAAAAAAAAGACATTTCCACCTATTTTTTTTACCTGTAGAATTATAGAATCAGACTGGAAGAGACCTTGAGAGGTCATCTAGTCCAGTCCCCTGCACTCATGGCTAGACTAAGTATTACGTAGACCATCCCTTACCGCTGTTTGTCTAACCTGCTCTTAAAAATCTCCAAGGATGGAGATTCCACAAGCTCTCTAGGCAATTTATTCCAGTTCTTAACTGCTTTTAAAACTTGAATTACTCTGTGTCTACTAAGGGACCAGAATGGGATAATTTTTCACCCCGCAGTAGAAGAAGAGGCAGCATTGATTTTTTCTCAAAGAAAAGTCTTCTCCCAAATGTTCGTCAGGAGTCTGAATGAAATAAGCATTAGCAAAAATGGAAAGAAAAAGAGTTTTTTGCAGAAGTAACTTAGCCTTTAATGACATTTTTATAGAATTGATGATTGAATTCCCCCATGAATTTTGTCAATCAATTCAAAGATTTGTGACCAGCACCTATGTGTTTTGGGAACTTTCACAATAAGTGGAGAAAGTTGCTTTCATCCTCTGAAAGAAGATGGTGATGTGGATTTTTTTTACCCAGTGATTCTCCACCCTGCTTCCCCCCAGTATAAAATATTTGCTTTCATTTTTTTAATTTAAATTATAAGTGGGTTCTTGGAATCAAAAGTTTGAGTTATTACTCACTACTCCGCTCCATGATCTTACAAATTATGTCTGTATGACACTATTGGTGTAGATGCTAGCTTAAATTTCCTACTTGAGAGAGCAGCAGAGAATCCTGTGGCACCTTATAGACTAATAGACGTTTTGGAGCATGAGCTTTCATGGGTGAATACCCACTTCGTCAGACGCAGTGGGTTTCTTTGTAAGATGATATATTCTACTTGAGAGAATATATCATCTTACAAAGAAATTCTTTTGCCCCTTATTATTGAGGAAAACAGATCAATGAATGAAAAGGAAAAGAGGAGAAGAGCTTTCCCAGAAATATAACTAGAGAATTTTTCATTTTCAGATTTCCCAGTATGAACTCCCCATCCACAGCTATTCCCTGACTGACTACAGGTCTTTAGGATTATTATTTATTCAGTACTGCTAGTGTGCTTGACACTGTGCAAATACAGAAGATACTCACGTGGGCCAGCTGCCAGGATTTTGTAGGTGTTAGTTGCAGTGTTAGCATCTTTAAGTAACTGTTAGAGACTGTCTTTAAAACGGAGAAGCTTATCCACCATGCCAATATGAACCTTCCATAGTTGACTATAGGAGCTAATGTTTGGAAAAATGTACTAGTGCAGTTTAATTTAATCAAAGATAGCAGCAGCACATGGTAGCTTTGAATGATCAAAACCATTAATAGTAAATACAATCTTTACAGTTCTAATGTGCAAAATTTTCTTAAGGAAGGCATTACACAGGCTGCTCTGACACTTACAGAGTCAAGGTTTACAACCACAAGGCAACATGGCTTGCATGATATTCTTTAAAGCTGGTGTCCTTTTGAAGTCCAAGATCTTCCTCTAAACACATTTGTTGGATCTGCCAAAGACAGAGCGTGCTTTGTTAACCTGGATGGTGATTTCAGCATCCATACAAAAAAAGCATTGTTAGATACAACACTTCCCAAGTGGCATCGCTAATGAATATTTCATGTTCAGTGAAGGGACGGACAGTTGGAGCTTGTCCAAGCAAGTCTGTCTTTTCTTCATCTAACAGTAAGAAAGTTGATTATTGCTATATTAAAATGAGTTACCAATGTGTGGAGTTCCTGCTCAGACTGAGCAACAAGAACAACATCCTAAGGAGGTCAAGCTGTTTGGAAACTTTTGTTTTTCCTTCAGGCATGATAGACTGGAGAATTTACCTTATCGCACATGGATGTTGTTTTCTGCCTGGAACTTGTTGGTGGATTCAGCATTAACTGCAGCAGGGAAACAGGTAAAGTGCAGACACACATCCTTGCGTGACATCTGTCTTGATCTGATGGATAAGCACTGTAACCGATCCTTTCAGGCATATCCTGATGGAATGAATGGAGGACAGCAACAAGCCTATCTAGGCAGCACTTCCTGAAAGGATGACACAACATCTTTCCAGTAACATGCTCACAAGTCTTAGTTAGATGAATGCAAGCCACCTATAGCGGTTAGTATTGGTCACCTGCTCTTTTCTGAAGTTATTGGAGTATAAAGATCATGTTTGTGATACAATATTCTGCTCAGAAACCACGTTGGCTTTCAAAAGAACACATTTGATACGTGTTCCACAGAAGGAGACAAAAAATGGATTCTTTTCACTGCTTTGTCAGGAATAGCTACATTTTTATACACATTAGGGGGGAGTTAAGTTATTTTACTTAGCTTAGAAATGATAAACATCTCACGGGTTTGAAAGTTCATTCAACTCAAATTTGTTGGTCCTATGTTCCATATAGGAGGAACTGTGCAGCAATCAGAGAAGAGGAGAGATAAGTTCTAATTAATAAATAAGTACAATCAATATATACTAGATATAGAGCCCTACTTGTTGGAGTGTAGTTTCATTTCGAGCAGGTAGGGTTTGTGTAAAAATGTATCTTCCCCCAACAAACTAAGCATTTTTTAAATTAAATGGAAAAAAATGGTTTACATTTTGAGGAAAAATGTTAATTAACTATAATTTTAGGAAGCCAATAATGTATATTTAAGAGGATGGCAAAACCTTCATGTAGTTCACCTATCCCTAAAAGAGAAGTTTTGGAAGCAAATATTTGGCAACAGATTCAATTTACCAGCAGCAATCCAGCTAATCTGGGAGGACTGAGTTACTTTCTTCCAACTGAGTAAATTCTCTCATTTGTTTTAAGAATGGAATGTAATTTATATCAAACAAACTGTTTATCGGGGGGATGATGATTAACCCTCATAATACTTCACAGAGTATATAGTCCAGGGGTGGGCAAAGTACGGCCGCGGGCCGGATCCAGACTGTCATGGCTTTGGATCCTGCCCACGGGATTGCCACCCTGTGGCACCATGCTCCCTGTGCTGCTCCTGGAAGCAGCCGGCACCACCTCCTTGCGGCCCCTGGGCAAGGGGGGGGCACAGGGCTACATGTGCTGCCCTCGCCTCCAGGCACCGCCCACTGCAACTCCCATTGGCTGGGAATGGGGAACCGTGGCCAATGGGAGATTCGGAGGAGGTACTCACAGGCAAGGGCAGCGCTCGGAGCTATCTTCCTCCCCTCCCCCAGGTGCCGCAGGGACGTGGTGCCATCTGCTTCCAGAAGCAGTGCGGCATAGGGCCAGGGCAGGCAGGGAGCCTGCCTTAGCCTCACTACATGCCACTGCCACCCAGAGCCACCCTAGGTAAGCGGCACTAGGCCAGAGCCCACTCCCCAAACTCCTCCTTTTCCCTACATCCCAACCACCTGCCCTGAGCCCCCTTTCGCAACTCACACCCTCTTGCACCCCAACCCCCTGCCGAGCCCCTTCCATACCCCACATCCTCCTGCCCCCCCAACCCCCGAGCCCCCTCCTCCACTCCATATCCCCTTCTGTACCCCAACCCCTCACGCTGAATTGCTTCCTGCACACCACACCCTCTCCTGCACCCCTACTCCCTCCTGCACCCCAAATCCCTGCCTCAGCCCTACATTCATGGCCCTGCATGCAATTTCCACATCAAGATGTCGCCCTTGGGCCAAAGGTTTGCCCACTCCCGATATAGTCCCATTTAAATGGAAGGTTACTACATATGTTAGGATTTGAGAATTACATTGAAATCCAGAGACCTTGGTATACTCCTGTCTTTCCCCACAAAGGAGAGGAATAGCAGAGACTGCAAGGTTAACAATCATAAATGAGACAGTAATACCAATTTGTGGCCTGTCCCTCAACTCTGATAAGCATTACCTCAGATCCTTTGGACACGTGCCTGAAACGTTTTAATGGTTTTGCAGTTACTGATACACCTACTTTTTTTTTTTTTTTAAGTATTTGAAAAAATGATGTCCTTCATTAGTAACAATTGAAGTTGGTGTTATGGCGGTAAATAGATACGTATAGAACATCTTTTTTGCCTGCACTGAAGACAGTTCAGCCAATAGAGCAATCCAACTGGCTGAACATTCTGGAGTCTCTTGATTTGAGAAGAGATGTGGCATTACATTTAACAAGCTCTCCATTGTCACTAGAGGTGGGGAACTTATTTATGCATTACATTTACTTCTTAGCTTTATAAAAATGTGCATATCCTGGGGCAGATCATAAGCTGATGTAAACTTCAGTGGAGCTATGACACACCCTATCAGCTGAGGGTCTGCCCCCATACTTCTCTGAGAGCCTAATCCAAAGCCTAGTAAAGTCAATGAGAGTCTTCACTGGCTGCTAGATCAGGTCCTAAGCAAATATATAAACATTTAAATATCCCAATTACATAACAAATCGAACCAGTGTCAAAAATCCTCTGCCACCCACTCAGAACGCACCAAACTAGCTAGTCCAGCCCTTACTTCAGGCAAAAAGCCTGAGTAAACAGTTGGGCCTAGCAATATTTACCAGAGGTCAACAAGCTCACGCTCTGTCAGACCATGGGGATGAAGCAAATTCCAACACTGGTCATCAGCTCCCTGACATTTATATTTAGGGAAGCTGTTAGTTCAAGCATCTTAGCCATTGGGGAGTACATGAGGGAAGAGAGGGTTTTGTAATATATTAATCTCTCCCCTGCCTGTCTTTTACATATTGTAAGGCATTTTCATTCTGTTTGGAAGACATTAGGACCTTTTGCCAGCAGTTCATGGCATGTTGCCAAAAAATCCGGATGGCCCCTCTCCCCCTCAAACCCACAGAAGAGACGGGAAATGGAGTCCTTATTGACTATATGGAAGTGGTATTACACCCATTAGCTAAACATTTCTTCATTTCTTTGGTGGTTTATGATACATGTTTTGTGTCATACTCAAAGTCCTTCCCAAGGTGTGAGAAATTCCAGAACAGGACTTACCGTTGACTGTGTCAATAACAAATTTTTATATACATGTATGTGACTTTCTCAGTTACTTGTTTAATTTGAGTACATTCGTTTTCATTCTTTCCCAAACACAGTCAGGCTGTATCTGTGATTTGAATCTTGTTTTTACATTATTATTGGACAGAAACAGGAGCCAAGCCACAACCCCCGACAGTAACATGCCACACCCCAAAGATAGTGGTAGTGCACTGAAGTGAATTTAAAGCAGCATACACAAAAAAATTACATTATTAGCTAGAAGATCTGGATATTGTCTGCAACTGTAAGTTTTGACTGCTAAATTGATTTTCTAATTGTTTCAAAAGCAACAAATGTATTTACCTCTAGGTTTCACTGCTTTGAATCTGGTTCATAATGACAGAAAATCATTACAATCTGGCATATATTTGGTCACCTATTTAAATGAGCTGATGGTCTCAGTCAAGCATCTCAGACATAGGTCCATATTAAAAAAAATCATAATTGGCTCAACTCAGAGGCAAACGTTGAATGAGCAGGGGTACTGAACTACCATCTCACCCTTACAAGGGATCTTTTTAGGTCAGATCTAATTGGTGGGACAGTGTGGGGAAGTTTATATTGCTTCTGCCCATGGTGTTTTTTCTTTCTCTGTATAAATGCTAGTGGTGTTACTCTGGTAGCTTTCATAAATGGTAAATGCAATGCAGAATATCTATAGCTATATATGTAATTATTTCTTCAATGTAGTCAATGAGTCTACTCATGTGAATAAGTGCTCACCAACATGAGGAAGGGTGACACGGTTAAATTCATAGCTTTCAGGAAAACTGAGTGATATATATTTTACCTACCAATAAACAGACCCACGAGAACTATGGAAAACCCAGAATGGACAATATAGATATATGATCAGTAAATGGTAGCCTTTGTGTCAAACAAGGCACAGGAAGGACAGGCTCACATAATTCTCAATGCAATTTACTAACATTTTATGTGTTTTTTTATGTTTTAATAGCTCAAAAAATCTGTGGCTGAAGAACACCCGAGCAACCACACTCATCTCTTTTGCAATGCCTTCTCTTTCAGCTCCCATTACCTGGTATAATTTTTTTAAATGAGAAAAGTGTAAAACTTTCTACAAAGATATTTCTGCAAAGGACTCTAAGCACAATTTTGTCTCTGGCACATTTTTAATGTGATCTGTAACTTTTGTCTAAAATGTACTGTGTGATTATATTTACTGTGTTGGATTTCTGTGTGGCACTAGATGGCAATATTCCCTCAGCTCCAAAGACAGAGTCATGGCAAGAGAGTGTAGCACAGGATTAAATTCTGCCCTCACTTACCCCGAGGCAGTTCTGGTTACACAGGTGGGTTTTATCTGCAATATCAGAAATTTGGTCCAAAGAGGTTTCTCTCTTTCTTTATATTCTTTCATCTAGCTTCAGACTTAACAACTCTCAGAACATTACTTGAGCAAATAGCACGTAGCAATAAGAGTTGCTGTTTCATTACAAAAGCTTGGTCTCATAATATATGCACCAAAACCTTCCACTGGACAGGCATGTCTTCATCCAGAATATCACTCTTGCTTTCCTGCTGCATTTTAAATATTGATCTAGAGATGGAATAAGTCACACTCACTCCTCCAAGAGAACTTTGCCTCATGTCATCTGAGCCTCTGTCATTTCTTTGCTCAGACTTCCTCTCAGTTACCCCAGTGTAATCGGAGTTACTCCACTGACTAGCATGGGGCAGCTCTGCATTCACACCAGTGTAATTAAGAGCAGACTTTTTTTTCTTTTTATATATTTAATTGAGTTTTTTCTCCCCAAGAAAAAATGGAGAACAGAAAAAAGTCAAAAGAACAGAAAAAGTAAAGAAAGAGGAAAGGAGGATGACATCTTGTTTCATCTGCTATGAATTAATAAAGGTTCCTAAAAAGTTAGACCAAATCTTTTCAAATTTGTCAGCGATCCCTCTGGATTGTATTTCTAGAGGTGAACCCTAGCCATAGAGTTTGTGGGCAAGGAAGTTGGATGCAGTGTTCACATTTGTCCCTATCTCCATTTCTTTACATAATTAAGATTCTACTTGCCTTAGGATCACTTTTTTTAGGGCCTAATCCTGCTCCCATTGAAGTTGTGTTTTGTCATTGACCTCAATACATCTATTAAATACATCAGAGGGATACCAGTGAGGGAGAAGAGTTATTTAAGTTAAGTACCAATGTGGACACAAGAACAAATAGATATAAACTGGGCCATCAAAAAGTTTAGGCTTGAAATTAGATGAAGGTTTCTAACCATTAGAGGAGTGAAGTTCTGGAAGAGCCTTTCAATGGGAGCAGTGGGGGCAAAAAACCTAAGTGACTTCAAGACTGAGCTTGATAAGTTTATGGAGCGGACGATATGATGAGACTTCCTACAATGGCATATAGCTGATCTACGACTGCTAGCAGCAAATATCTCCACTATTGGGTGATGGGACACTAGATGGGGCAGGATCTGAGTTACGACAGAGAATTATTTCCCAGGTGTCTGGCTGGTGGGTCTTGCCCACATGCTCAGGGTCTAACTGATCACCATATTTGGGGTTGGGAAGGAATTTTCCCTGTGTCAGACTGGCAGAGATCCTTGGGTTTTGGTTTTTTTTTGCCTTCCTCTGTAGCATGGGGCATGGATCGTTTGCAGGTTTAAAAATTGATGCAAATGATGGAGTCTCTGTAACTTGAAGTCTTTAAAGCATGATTTGAGGGCTTCATTAACTCAGCCAGAGATTATGGGTCTGTTACAGAAGTGGGTGGGGGAGGTTCTGTGGTCTGAAATATGCAGGAGGTCAGGCTAGATGATCATGATAGTCCCTTCTCACTTAAAGTCTATAAGTCTAATGAGAGCTGGCATATTATTTGTTTCCGGTGGGAGGGACACACAATCTGTTAGAATTCATAGGAAGATGCACACTCCCTGCCCAGAGACCTTATAATATAATGGCCAGTTTGTGGCTTGGATTGTGCAGCAGCACAACAGAGTGTAAGGTTCTCCCCTTATTCCCTTGCATTAGTTACCTGGATCACAAGTGGCAGCACAGGGAGGCCTCCATAGACTGCTATATCCCCACTACCCTCCTTGTGCAAGTAGGTGGGACGTGCCAGGCAGTGGGCGAAATCTTGGCTTCTTCCCCGCAACATGCCAGTTAATATCAGTGTGCTTAGGAAAATTGGCTGCACCAGGTACAGGGAGTGGCAGAGTCCTCAGCGTCACGGTCTGCCTCCAGTCTGCTCCAAGTGAAGCGAAAACTTGCTGCCCCTTGTTGGTGGCTTGTGGCAAAGCAAAATCAAGGCCTAAAGTGATAAGATAAACAGACAGCGGGTAGGAGGAACAGGGAACATTGCACAAGTGAAGTGGTCAAGGTGGCGACTGGACATGACTTGGTAACACAATGCCTGATTAAAAAATAAAGCAAACAAAACTGTGGTAAGATAGGTAGGCCCAGCTGCTGAACTGTGCTTCTATAGAAACATAGCCCCAGGAGTGGCAGGGAGGAAATAGGCAAAGATGGCTTTACTGTCCCCACTGAGCCTGCCAGGAGCTGGTTCAGTCCTCAGCGTAAGCTGTAGCAGTCCAAGAATAATTGAGCCCAAAACACTGTAGACACGCCTCTTCTTCCCACAATAAATCCATTCCCACCCCCCGCGCTGCCCAGGGACCCAACCATATGCTGACCAGGGAACCCCCTCATCCCACCCCCCTGTTTGTGCTGGGGAAACTGGGCTGCTTTCCAGCCCCATTGTGCTGGCAAAGTGGTGTAAAGGGCCAGAATGCAGCCCAAAATGAGTTGGCCTTCAAGTGGAATTGAATGCAGAAAGAGTCGTGGCCCTGGCTTTTCGGTACACAAGAGTGGTGTGAAGATGGCTGTGGGGCTAGAGGATAGATTCATGTCAAAGTGGCATCACTGGCTGGGGGACAACAGGGAAACAGACCAGGATGGATATACAGGGAGGAGCAGAGCTACGCAGGGCCTTGAAGGCAAGGACAAGAAGCTTGAATTTGGTGTGGTAGAGGAAAGGGAGCCAATGGAAGGATACAAAGAGCAGAATGACACCATCAGATTGACAGACAAGGAAGATGACTTTAGCAAGTGTTCTCTGGGTTGGAATGGAGGACAGGTGTCAGGGAGGCTACAGAGCGGGAGCTTGCTGTAATCAAGAGAGGAAGAGCTGGGCAAGAGGTTTAGTTGTAGGAGTAGAAAGGTGGCACCAAGAGCATGCATGTTATTTTCAGCTTGTGCTTCCATAGACACAATCCTTCCCAGAGCCAATGAAGCTCTGGATCATCTTCAACACAGAGCTGTGCCTATTAGGCATAATTGAGCCTTTAGGATGGTTGGGGAAAGGTTTGAGTTGTGACTTATTTTAAGGGAACTTGTTTTCCTGGTCTTATGATAAAAATAATATTTTCCACTTCTACAACCTTTCCAACCAAGGACCCCATCATGCTAACAAATGTTAATGAATTAAGTCTCACAGCATTCCTGTGAGGCAGTGATGTATCATTCTCCCTATTTAATAGGTGGAGAAACTTGGCATAAAGAAGTTGTGACTTCCCTATGGTTACACAGTCAGTCTGTTGCAGAGGCAGGAATGGGGAACCCAGAACTCCCAACTGCCAATCCTCTACTAGGTCATACTCTGTTCTGCTAAATACAATGCAAACTATTTCACAGATGACAAAGGAAAATATTCTTGCTGTGTTAAAATACCATGGAAAACCACCTATTTAATATTTTAAATGCAAAATATAATTGCATAATAGAAGAGACTATTTATTTTGTTCCTTGTGCGATAGGAAGTTATTTGACCATGCCATGCATCACCTTACGTACATAGAAACCTTAGAGTTTCTGTACCAGGAATTATACAGTGTTTTCTTCCTTGTGACATTTGTATCATTCGCTACTTCAAAGGGACATTTGTATATTTACAAATCTTATCAGTTCAGGAGGCTAAACAATTACAGCAATAAATAAAATATGCAGCAAGTGCTGTAGCATGAGGTACAGAGGAGGCCACATGGATTTAGAATCATAGAATATCAGGGTTGGAAGGTGTCATAAACAGATAGCTAAGGGTTAATGTTTCTTTTACCTGTAAAGGGTTAACAAAGAGAACCAAACACCTGACAAGAGGACCAATCAGGAAACCGGATTTTTCGAAGCTTAAGGGAGGGAATTTGTGGAGGTTTCTTGGTCTTGGGTCTTTGTCTGTTCTGTGCTCTCTCAGCTATGAGAGGATCTATTTCCAGTCCTTCTATCTTCTGTTTCCCAGTTGTAACTACAAAGGTAGCAAAGTATGTTCTTTAAATTGTTTTGCTGTATTTGTATCTGTGTATCTGGCTGGTGGGTCTTTATGTGTATTTGGCTATAAGTACTTTAATTGTATTGTTTTGGATAAGGCTGTTTATCCCTTTTCTATTGTTTATTCATTTTCATAAGTTGAAACCCTGTATCTTACATCTAGATTACAGAGAACTTTATTCTATTCTTTCTTTCTTTTTTTATTAAAGTTTGCTTTTAAGACCTGTTGATTTTTTTTTCTAATTGACCCACCTGGAAATGGTGGGAGAAAGGGAAGACAGAGGGAGGGGAAAAACTGCTCTCTGTGTTTAACTCTCCTAGTGTCCAGGGCGGGAAGAAGCTAAGGGGGAAGAGAGATAGATCTTTTCTGTTTCCTTGTATTTGGTTTGTCTCTTTGTGGAAGAGAGGAGACATGCTTCTTGGTATTGTGTGTAAGAGAGTTGCATCAGTAACTCTCAGGTTAGCCAGAAGGAAATTCTGGGTGGGAGAGAGGTGGGGGGAATGGTTATTTCCCTTTGTTAGAAGACTCAGGCATCTGAGTCTTGGGGTCCCACAGGGAATTTGGGGACCAAGTGTACCAGGTACTGAATTCCTGGTTGGTGGCAGCCTATCAGATCTAAGCTGGTAATTAAGTTAAAGGCTTTCATGCTGGTACCCAATCTTTGTGGATGCTAAGGTCCAGATTTGGGAATTATACCATGACAGAAGGGACCTCAGCAGGTCATCTAGTCCAACTCCCTGCTCAAAGCAGGACCAATCCCCAACTAAATCATCCCAGCCAGGGCTTTGTCACGCTGGACCTTAAAAACTTCTAAGGAAGGAGATTCCACCATCTCCCTAGGTAACTAATTCCAGTGCTTCACCACCCTCCTAGTGAAAAAGTTTTTTCTAATATCCAACCTAAACCTCCCCCGCTGCAACTTGAGACCATTACTCCTTGTTCTGTCACCTCGTACCACTGAGAACAGTCTAGATACATCCTCTCTGGAACCCCCTTTCAGATAGTTGAAAGCAGCTATCAAATCCCCCCTCATTCTTGTCTTCTGCAGACTAAACAATCGCAGTTCCCTTAGTCTCTCCTCATAAGGCATGCACTCCAGCCGGCTAATCATTTTTGTTGCCCTCTGCTAGACTCTCTCCAATTTAACCCTGATTTAATGGCCACTGGATTCAGTGGAAAGACTTCAATTGACTTTAGTGTGTTTTGAACCAGGCCTTTTGTTGCCTTTAGATTTTAAAATAAATCAAACAGTCACATATCAAGTCACATTCATGACTGATATGGTCACCAGTGGAATTCCATATAGATGCTGAATGCAGTGTATGGTCAAATATTTCTATTGTGCACTACAGGATCTGTATGTTTTAAAAAAATCTGTAAATACTTATTGAAGATCAGGAACCACAACTCACCAAGTCATTGTTGCCACATCTGTTCTAGTTAAGGTGGATTAAATTTTGAAATTTATGTTTCATTAAAATAGTTAAAAAAAAAAATCTGAAACCAGCACAGAAACTCCTCCTGAAACATATTTCTCAGTGATGTGCCCCTTACATGCATGGTATTTTAGAAGGAGCATTTTTCCCAGTGTGAGTTTGGGGCTGGGAGCTAAGAGCTCCAGCTATGCTGCTGACTTGCTGTGTGGCCTTGGGTGAGTCATCTGACATCTCTGAATGGTTGATTCAAACACAGCCAGGGTGTAACAGAATCTTTGTTGGTTCCTGGCTCTGAGGATGGAAGAACTGACCATGCCCAGTTATTTACACTGGGGAATTCCAGCACAGGCTCCACTTCCTTACTATTTGCAAGGGGGGTGCTCTGCCCTTTGTGGGCTTTCTTAAGTCTATCTAGATGGGGGCTCAAAATGAAAATGACAAACCCCACCACATTCAAGGATAATCCTGCCTTGTAGCCCCAGCAAAAGGGGGGGCAGGGTGAGTCTATAGTCCTGCCAGCAATCCAGCACCAATGTAGTAGGTTTTGTGGAAATTGCTCTGGCTGGGCTTCTGCGTCAGGCTCAGCCTGTTTGTCTTACCCAGGGAGTCCACTGTATGCCCCTCAGGGACAGGATCAAGGTCTCCTGGTTAGGCATTCCTGCTGCAGTTTCAGGAGTCACTTCTAAAGTCTGCTGCTTAGGGCAATCTGGCTCCTCCCCTGCATTTCTTTCCTTTTAAAGGCCTCCTCCTTATCATGAATGATTGACAGAACCCAAGATAGGAGGGGCTATCTTTATCTTCAAGGGCACTCTGGCACCTCTCTCATCTGTGTGGGGTCTATATACTCCATCACACAGCACCCCGTGAACCCATTTGGTTGGGCTCTTCCCTTGCATATAATAAAATCAATACACCCCAGTCCAAACTTTTAATTAAAATTGTGAGAGGGGATGCAGAGGGAGGACGAAGCAAGAGGAAAAGAAGGGATGCAGAATCATTTTGAAATCCTTTATGTATCTCTCTCTCTCTCTCTTTTTCGTATGAAAAGAATTAAGCCAGCTATATCTCTATTTATTTGGATTCATATGAAGCACCTAGTGAGATTTCATTGACATCAGACACACTATGCGAGACATAATCTTAATTTACATATTATTTAGAGCAGATACAAGTAGAAATTTTCAGCTAGATGAGAATCAGATCAGTTTTTAAGAGGAGGGAGATGAAGGTAAAAACTGATTAAGTAAGTTACCAAAACTGTCATTGTAATAACAATAATAAATATTCCCTGATGGCTATGAATCAAGTTTGCAAAAATCTCTCACTTATTTAGGAGCAGTGGCTACCTAAATTTCAATGGACAATTATCACAGCAAGTACAAAATGTTCTCTTCCCTAGGGTAGTCTTAGAAACATAAAAATAAACTGAATCAGAGAGTGTCACTGCAATGCCTGAAGAGCAACAGGATGAAATTCAATAAAGACAAGTGCAAAGTACTTCACTTAGGAAGGAAAAATTAAATGCACAACTACAAAAAAGGGAATAAATGTCTAGGTGGTGGGACTGCTGAAAAGGATGTGGGAGTTACAGTGGATCAAAAATGGCATATGAGTCAATGATGTGATGCAGCTTTAAAAAAGGCTAGTATTCTGGGGTGTATTAACAGGAATGTTGTACGTTAAGACATGGGAGGTATTTGTCTCGCTTGACTCACCACCGGTGAACTGTGTTCCCTGTAAGCTGCGCAGTTGGGTGGCTGCCCAGCAGAGGTTCAAGTGCTGTGCAGTTGATTATCAGAGCCATGCACATCCAGCCAGCCGTGTGTGTTCAGGTGCCCTCCTGACCCCTCCCGCTGCTTTGCAGCCATGTTGCTCCTGCTGTTGCTCTCGGACCCTCCTGCTGGTTGTGCAGAGTGAGGGTGGAGGGAGGAAGGCGGGTGCTGATGTCAGGGTGTGCCCCTCCCCTGTACTCCATCTCCACAGAGTAGGGTAGAGGGGACAGGGCTCAGGACTCACAGCAGCTCTGAGGTCTGAACAAGCCTTCAGATGAGTGAGTGCCTGAAAGAGACAGCGCACGGTCTCTCAGAGACTTCCCCAGCGGCCAGCACACAATCTCTCTCTCTCTCTCTTTCTCTCTCTCACACACACACACATACACACACACACAGAGTCTTTCCCCCTTTCCCTGCCCATGTACCCCATCTCTACAGAGCGTGGGAGGGGGACATGGTTCAGGAGGAGGAGAGCTTTCAGTGAGTGCCTTAAAGAAACAGTGGACAGACGTCTCTCAGAAACTTCCCCAGCAGCCAGCGCGCGCACACACACACACACACACACACACACACACACACACACACACAGTCTCTGTCTTACACACTGTGTCACACACAGACACACTGTGTGACAAACACACTGTCTCTGTGTCTCTCTCACACACACACACAGTCTGCATTTCTCTCTCACACACACGCACAGTGTGTAATATACCTCCCAACACTATTGTTGTTGTTGTTACTTCTGGGTACTTCCTGCAATGCACATATATTCTCCGTAATTTTATACTTTCAAAGTGTGTTATTTGAGTTTTTTGATTGGTCTATGCATTTCATAATTTTTATTTCTCTCTTACACTTAAATTTAATTATTTTAGTAGTGAGTTCTAAAATACCTAACTTGTCCTGGGCTGGAGTAATTATCCCTATTGGTAACTTTTAAAAAAAAATTATACCTAGGTTTTTTCTTTCTACTGGTGGCGCGCATCCTCACATTACCTTGGTGCACATAACAAAATTTATTCTGCACATGGGTGGAAAAAATTAGAGGGAACATTGCTGATGAGGCCTCAGCTGAAGTACTGTATCCAGTTCTGAACACCACAGTTTAAGAAAGATGTGGACAAATTGGAGAGCATCCGAACAGGGCAACAAAAATGATAAAGGGTTTGGAAAATCTGAACTATGAGGAAAGGTTAAAAAAAACTGGAATATTTAGCCTTGAGAAAAGAATACTGACAGGGGACCTGATAACAGTCTTCAAATGTGTTAAGGGCTGTTAGAAAAAGGATAGTGATCAATTGTTCTCCATGTCCACTGAAGGTAGGACAAGAAATAATGGACTTAATCTGCAGCAAGGGAGATTTAGGTTAGATATCAGGAAAAACTTTCTAACTATAGGGTATAGTTAAGCTCTGGAATAGGCTTCCAAGGGAGGCTGTGGAATCCCCAGGACTGGAGGTAAGGGCTGAGGATTTCTCTAATAATTCATTCTGGTGCAACCTCCAGATGATACTATATGATGTGTGTTCTCCCCAGGCTTGTGCAGAACACCGTACTGAAGGGTCAGATCATTTGCACCAGCTAGGCCTTCTATTCTGGTGCAAGAGCCCCATTCAATGGCATGAGTCCAGACTCTGGGCTAGCAGCTACCTCACGTCCTAGTTCAGGGCTCACTGGCCAGGGATCTATCAGGAGGGCTCCCGAGTCTTCCATGACTTGAGAAAATGTCTCTTTCCTCTTGCTGGGTAGCTTGATTTCTTAATCAAACTTTCTCTGCCACTTGTAGTCAGTTGGCTCGCAGCTTGGGCTTAGTTATCATCTTTTGAAAACTTATGCCCTTGGGTCCTTTCTGGAACTCCCACTCACGAGCAAGCTCACTGTTCCCTGCGGGAGTTGGGCTTACTTCCAGGGTCCTTTCTGATTCTAAATAACTCCTGTTCCTGGCAACACTCCCCAGGTCCAGCTACAGGGCACTAACAGAGAGTGGACATCAGATCCCTTCTCAGGGCTCCAGTGTCTGTCTGCCCTACACTGAGAGGGGGCAGGAAGGAAAAGCTAGTCACTGCCTTGGGCTTGACTGACTACCCTGGCTGCTGGGCTCCCTAGTGGTCTCCAGCAGCCTCTCTTCTTGGGCAAACTGCCCCACATGGTCTGTGACCTGCTTCACCTTTTGAAGCTCCCCTTCTCCAAGAGGAGCATCTGCTACAGTTTTGCCTAATTGGCACTACCTGAGTGCAGGGACACTTGTTAGCCTTGCTGTCAGTGGTATGGGAGTGTATCCCATCACAGCAGGGGGCTGATAGAGCAGGAGGGAGTGGAGGGGAGTGTGGGCATCATTATTATCAGAGATGTACCATGAGGCTCATAGAGTGACAAGGCAGAGCTGCTGGAGAACAGCTTTTTGAAGTGCCAGAGCATAGCTCTACCTTGGATTTCAGCGCAATGCCCTGGGGGGTAAAATCAAAATGGGGGGCGGGTGGGCTGTGCTCAGCATTTTGTTGTTTTTCAAAGACTGGAACTATCTAATGCTCTCAAAAGTAAAAGTGACTGTGGTTAAGAAATTCCTTTGCTAAACCAGTGTCCTTTGTTTTCCTGCCACATTGTCCCTGAAGTCAGTGCAAAGTATAGTAGAAGAATGACTTCTCATGTCTTGCTTATGACATTCCTCCTAATACATCCCAGAATGATGTTTGTTTTTTTTTTGCAATAGTGTTGCATTGTTGCCATGTATTTAGCTTGTGAGCCAATACTATGATGACCCCCATTTCCCTTTCCACAGTATTCTTTCCTAGGCAGTCATTTCCCATTTTATACGTATGAAATTGATTGTTCCTTCCTAAGTGGAGTACTTTCTGTTTGTCCTTTTAGAATTTCATCCTATTTACTTCAGACCATTTCTCCAGTTTGTCCAGATCATTTTGAATTTTAATCTTATTCTCCAAAGCACTTGCAACCCCTCCCAACTTGGTGTCATCCACAAACTTTAGAAGTGTACTCTCTACGTCATTATCTAAATCATTAATGAAGATTTTGAACAGAACTAGACCCAGAATGGATCCCTGTGGGACCCCACTCTTTATGCCCTTCCAGCTTGATTGGGAGCCACTGATAACTACTCTCTGGAAATGCAGCAGAGAATCCTGTGGCACCTTATAGACTAACAGACGTTTTGGAGTGTGAGCTTTCGTGGGTGAATACCCACTTCGTCAGACGCAGGTAGTGGTCTCTGGAAATGGTTTTCCAACCAGTTATGCACCCACCTTATAGTAGCTTCATCTAGGTTGTATTTCCTCAGTTTGTTTATGAGAAGGTCATATAAGACAGTATCAAAAAGCCTTACTAAAGTCAAGATATATCATATCTACCACTGCTCTCCCTATCCACAAAGTTTGTTACTCTGACAAAAAAAAGCTATTAGGTTGGTTTCATATGATTGTTCTTAACAAATCCATGCTGACTGTTACTTATCACCTTATTATCTTCTAGGCATTTGCAAATTGATTGCTCAATTATTTGCACCATTATCTTTCTGGGTACTGAAGTTAAACTGATTGGTTTGTAATTCCCTGGGTTGTCCTTATTCCCCTTTTTATAGATTGGCATTATATTTGTCCTTTTTCAGTCCTCTTGAATCTCTCCAGTCTTCCGTGACTTTTTGAAGATAATCACTAATGACTCAGATACTACCTCAGTCAGCTCCTTGCATATTCTAGGATGTATTTCATCAAACCCTGGTGACTTGAAGACATCTGATTTGTCTAGGTAATATTTAACTTGTTCTTTCCCTATTTTAGTCTCTGATCCTACTTCGTTTTCATGGACATTCATTAGGTTAGATGTCCAATTGCTACTAAACTTTTCAGTGAAAACTGAAAAAAAAACATAATTTAACACTTCTGCCATTTCCACATTTTCTGTTATTGTTTTCCCGTGCTCATTGAATAATGGGCCTACCCTGTCCTTGGAAATTCCTCTTGCTTCTAATGTATTTGTAGAATGTTTTCTTGTTACCCTGTCTCTAGCTAGTTTAATCTCGTTTTGTACCTTGGCCTTTCTAATTTTGTCCCTATGTACTTGGGTTATTTGTTTATATTAATTCTTTGTGATTTGACCTATTTTCTACTCTTTGTAGGACTCTTTTTTGAGTTTCAGATCATTGAAGATCTCCTGGTTAAGCCAGAGTGGTCTATTGTCATACTTCCTATCTTTCCTGCGCAGTGAGATAGTTTGTTTTTGTGCCCTTAATAATGGCTCTTTGAAAAACTGCCAACTCTTTTGAACAGCTTTTCTCCTTAGATTTGCTTCCCATGGGATCTTACCTATCAATTCCCTGAGTTTTCTAAAGTCTGCTTTCTTGAAATTCATTATCTTTATTGTGCTGTTTTCCCTCTATCATTCCCTAGAATCATGAACTCTATTATTTCATGATCACTTTCACCCAAACTGCCTTCCACTTTCAAATGCTCAACCAGTTTTTCCCTATTTGTAAAATCAAATCTAGAACAGCCTCTCCCCTAGCAGCTTTCTCCACCTTCTGAAATAAAAAATTGTCTCCAATACATTCCAATGATTTATTGGATAATCTGTGCCCTGCTGTGTTATTTTCTCAACAGGGTCTGGGTGGTTGAAGTCCCCCATCACCACCAAGTCCCATGGTTTGGATATTTTTTTTAGTTTTTCATAAAAAGCCTCATCCACCACTTCTTCCTGATAGGTGGTCTGTAGTGGACCCCTACCATGACATCACCCTTGTTTTTACCCCTTTTATCCTTACTCGAACACTTTCAACAAGTCTGCCTCCTATTTCCATCTCAACCTCAGTCTAAGTGTATACATTTTTGATATATAAGGCAACACTTTCTCCTTTCATCACCTTCACTCATTTCCTCCTGCATGTGTTCCTCGTGTTTGACCTCTTCTTTTGTCCATCCATCACTCGCCTCTCTGCACGCAGTCCCACACTGCGCCCAGTACTTGCACTTCTTTCCTTTCCCTGCTCACTAACCTATCTCCTTCTCCACACTTACATTCTCTGCTCAAAACACACTTGTCCCAGGAGGCTTGTCAGTGGCAAAATGACAACCCTGGAAACATATTGAAAGAGCAAACAAATACCAACCACCCAAGGGTTTGTTTTTCACAAAGCATTCAAATAATAGGCTTTTGCATTGAGGAGAGGCCTATCTGAGCAGTAGCATATTACCGCATGGGCCTACAGGCAGAGCCAACTCCACCTTTTTTGCCACCCCAAGCGGCGAAGAAAAAAAAAAAAGCTATGATTGGCAGCAGTTCAACGGCTGCTCTACCACGGCGCTTCATTCTTCGGCGGCAATTCGGCAGCTGCTCCTTCCCTCCGAGAGGGACCGAGGGACCCGCCGCCGAATTACCGCCGAAGACCCAGACATGCTGCCCCCTTCCATAGGCCGCCCCAAGCACCATCTTGCTGTGCTGGTGACTGGAGCTGGCCTTGCCTATGGGGGGCCCAAGGGCCCTGGTCAATATGGGGCCCTTGGAAAAAAAATCTCTCCTTGCCATAGCCCCAGGGCCACTTTGGGGGCACAGAGCTACTCTGGTCTTGGAGGTCACAGTGGTGTGCTGGTGGAAAGGAGCGAGCGGGGGGTGGGGCTGTGGGGGAAGGAGCAGAATGACATGGGGCTGTGGGAGGAATGGGGGTGGGGCTGCAGGAGAAGGGGCAGAATGGGGTGTGGCTGTGGGTGGGGCCACAGGCAGAAGGGGCAGGACAGGGGAGGGACAGCAAGCAGAAGGGTGGGATGGGACCATGGTTCTGGTGCCAGGGGCCCCCCAGTTGCTCTGGCCCAGGACCCCAAGAGACATTAATTTGCCACTGTGCCTGAGAGAAGGCATTAATATGTATACCAGATTCCATTCCAACCCAGGTCTCCCAAATCCCAATACTGTGCCCTGACCACAAGACTAGATTGTCTCATTGAAAGGTGTGTACCAGGTTACTCTTATCTTTTCTTTGTCACAGAATATGAAAGGTTTGATGTGTGAGGAGAAGTCTGATTTATGTAACTGTGCACATGAGCACTGAGCTATTGTTGGCAACAGGATCTGTGTGGGCATTCAGACAACGGAAGAACCAAGCAAACAGGTTCAAATATATATTTATAGAAGAGAGAAAATAAAGGACAAAAGTTATGACACAGAGCATGGGGGGAGGCAGACAGGGGGACCTGCTCATGCCATTGCAGAACAGAGGCAAGGAAAAAGCCCTGTGCTCTCATAAGGAATACTGATACAAGTGAGTGCACACTAGAGGGTTTTGTGAGAATGGATATACCAGTATAACTAGAATGGCAAAACCCTTCTAGTGTAGACAAGTCCTAAATGACTCTGACAGAACACGTGTGAGACAAGTGTGAAACACGCAGTCAGCATGGAGAAACATGCAGTGCTGCACTAAGTATTGTCCCTAGTCTCTAGAAAGAGCACCTCATTCCTTAGAACTATCAAGCCAGCATTGTATTAGCTATTCTGACCCCCACCTTCTTTGTCATTCTAAAAGGATTGCAGTTCAAGGGCTATTCTATGGTATGTCAGCAAGGAGCAGTCTACTGAAGAGCAAACAGGCTGATGGTGTTTAGAAACTCCCTTAGATACGGCAGAACCTTTGTTTGATTTCTTACTGGACAGCATGACAAGGAAGAAAAATTTAGGTGGAGCTGAAGCAGACTGAGGCAAATAAGACCCAGCTCTTCCTTCAGTTCACATCCTAGGACGATGGATGGCAGGATTCTAGGGAAGAGGCAGAATATTTTTTTTCTTTTGGTTTTGTTAGGAAGAATATCTGGTAAGAACACAGTTTTATTCAATTGCTAAATTTAAATCATTCTTGTCTGTTATAGTTTCTCTTAAGGGACCTAAATTATATTTTTGAGCTCAGAACTTTTTGACAAGAGAATTCAAGGAACAGCTGTTCTGTTATTGAACTGCACTGAGCCATGGGGCTGCACCAGTATACTGTCAGGAGATTTCAGCTTGTTGTGATGATTTATATACCATTACAATAATATTATGCTGGATGCTGCGCTCCAGAATAAAATCCACTGTTCAAGGTGAGAGTATTGGGGTGGGAAAACAGGTGACTTTTCAAAGAAGCAAGTCAGTTCACTTTAGGCAGCTTCAGGCTTTGTTCATATTTCATTTGTGGGTTAACTGAATTAAAAAAAAATAAAACAAAAAAATTGGAGGAGTTTTTAAAATTGCATGAACTTGAGCTTTGCTCGTAACAAGTTTTACGAAGACCTTGCCATAAAGACATGTATAAAGCCCAGTTCTCCACCACCTTAAACCTTGTGTAAATGGTAACGTTTTATACCCTTTTCTGATCTGGTAGCTTTTTAAACACTCATTTAGTCATTTATACTAAAAATCAGACTGGTAGTGTTTTATACCCACTCTGCACATATGTAAATGACTGTACCAGGTGCAAAGTGATATGAATCAGGCTAGTAGAATTTAGACTTTTTTTCTAGGTTGATGTTAGTGGTAACTTCAACAGTTGGTGAATTAAAAAGCAAGCAACCAAAAAAACCTCCCCACAAAACTCAGACCAGGGCATGTTAGCTTGGCAATATCAGTATTTGGGTTCAGCATGAAAGCATTACAGATACACAAAGGATAAACCTTCTAGCAAGCAGCAAAGAAGAATGGATTCCTTACAGCAGAGATTTCTTAAACTGTTGTCCATGGACCATTAAGCAATTGCTGGTGCTTGCAGAGAGCTGGCTGGACACACATTGCTGGCTCTCCTCCTTTTTTCTAGTCACTAAATTGCTTTAAAAACCGTGTTGCCTACTCTCATGAGTCTCCTTATATTTTTCCCCTATAAGTCCCAACTGCTTTACTCTGTAGATTGCATGAGGATCTCAGCTTTCAAGAGTTAAATATGAGTGTACCGTAAAGGCTCAGAAATCAGAAGGCAAAGTCAGAGGGATGTTTTGTGCTCCTAAATGGGAAGCAGGTGGTTCATTGGTTTCTAAACGGGGAGGGAGTAGGATCATGAATAAGAAGAGAGTAACCGGTCACACTCTGTTGCAATGTGGTCTGAAAAATCTGATTAACCCTGATTTAAAAGAATTATGCCTGAATAAACATTTCTTATTCAGCTCATGAAAACTGTAAGAGGTTAATATAAATGTAGGAACCCATCTCTCATCTATCACTCTAGAAAACATTATAAATACTTCATTGACTTTAAAATACTATTCCTTAATAAATTGTGGTGTGCTTAAAGGAAGTGTACTAAGAGTACATCTGCATTACCCTCCAGACTGGCAGGTAGTGATCAATCTATCAGGGATCGATTTATCGTGTGTAATGTAGATGCAATAAATCGATCCCCAATTGCTCTCCCGTCGACTGCTGAACTCCAGCTCGGAGACAAGCAGAAGCAAAGTCGACGGGGGAGCTGCGGCAATCAATCCCGCACTGTGAGGACACAAGGTAAGTCGAACTAAGATACGTCGACTTCAGTTACACTATTCTCATAGCTGAAGTTGTATATCTTAGGTTGATCCCCCACCCCAGTGTAGACCAGGCGTCAGATACAGTCATTGTCAGATTCCGTATTAGAACATATGTTTCAAAAGCACCCCAGCTGTAAGCACACATCCCTAGAGAGCCCAGAGCCTGGCTCCGTTAACAAGGGACTCTTCCAAATCATTGTTCGCTGCTAGTTCCAAGCATTCCAGACATTTTGCACTGGCCGTTATGACAGCCTCTATCTTGGCCAACACCAAGGCATGAACAAGGTACCTCCAGAGCTAAAAGCAGAAGCCTCTACAGCTTGATCCAGATTCTCAAGACAAGAGCTGCAATAGAGTCACATTGGATTGGGAAGAGAGTGGGACATGTAACACACTCAAAGGCTGCAGAGCACTATTTAAAGTGGGGGGAGTCATAAATTTCCTCTTCCTCCCCGACCTGAGCCTCCTCCTCCCCTCTTAGATGCCCTCAACTGCCACCAGCAGGCTGACTCCCCCTGGCCCAGAAACCCCTATTCCCACACCCCCCTCCTCTCCCTACCAAAAAAAAATCTGAGTGAGTGGCATTGTGACCTGCATGGCATCGCAGACTTTTTTTTTTTTTTTTTAAATGTTGGCCCAGGTCCTGGCCCTGAACGGATTGCAATACATTAGCAATATCTTGCAAGGTGCTAACTATACTGAGGGGTTGAGCTTACAGTGAGCTTTTCAGGAGCTGCTCAGCACCTACAGCATTTAAACAGAAAATAAATGGATTTGAGTCTCCTTTCACTTGCATGGGTTCAACAGCTGTGTAACATCACAATTCATATCAGCATGAGAGGAATACCAGGTCATTTGTGTTCACAGACAGTGGCAGAAGGTGCGTGCTCTGTGTCCCAGCTAACATTCACAGAGACGGCTTCACAGAAGTGCAGTGGTTTCCCCAGGAATTGAAATTAGGCAGGGTGTTTGAATTTACAGTGGGGGGTATCAGGGCCGATGAGGGGTGAGACTGTGTGGGCGAAGGTAGGCTGTATGGCACCACAGTAAAAACTGAAAAATGTTTCATGACCATTTTATTAGATTTAACTCATGTTTTAAAATCATCACACAAATTAAAGCTGGCTACTCAAGCCTTCTATGAAGCACTACAACTACATCCTTCTTGGTTTCTTGTTATAATTTTGCACAATTCTGTTAATGAACTTCTTGAATGCAATGCGTTCATCTGAGGTGGCTTCTCGTGTGTTCGGTACTTCCATTCCTTCAGTTGATAGGCTCATTAGTTCATTCACATGATCACGCAGAAGGCAACTTGTTTCAGAACACAAAATTCTATTCAATGATGAAAAAGAACACTCAACAATAGCTGTTGTGACTAGGAGTAGCAAGAGATGAATTCCTACTTCCTTCATCCCAGGAAAAGAACACAAAGATCGGATCGAGGCATCTGTACAAGCTAGGTAGAGGTTGAGTAGAATCTAGAAGTTACTGTTGTAGATTTTTAAGAATCAAGTCTGTGTACTTTTTCAGTTGTCTTAGCAAACACTTCTTGTCTTCTTCACTTAAGGATTCAATATAAATGCCTTCATTAGTCAATTTCTGGACTGAAGTCTTTGCTTCTTCCAGTACTTTTTCAATGGATAGCTCTCTGATTGATCCAAATGTAGCTTCTATTGCTGGACAAAGATCTACTACTGTTGTAGCAGATGCCTGGATGGTACTGTTTAATGACCCAAGTGGTTTCAACAGTAGACTTATGAGAGAGAGAATGGCAATAGTCTTCTCTGAACATAGTAGCAAAAGTAATCCACCAGCCTCACTAGTTAGATCCATCCAATCTTGGCAGATACTTTCCAAAGCCAGTAATAATGGCTGGAGTAATTTTAAGACAACAGCCAAGGATGCTCATGAGAAAGCCAGAGGGTTTTCCCAGGTTGGACTAATTTGAACTTCAGTCCCAGTGTATCTTCTATATTTTCCAAGATATTCAGTCTTTTTGGACTCTTGCTGAAAAAAGAATATAATGAAGACATTAAATTTAGCTTTAGCTTTTTAAATGTCTTTTGAAGAGTCTGCAGCTCATACTAGCGCTAGTTGGAGTAGATGGCCTCTGCAGTGTGTATAGGAGAGATTAGGGTTACACTTTTCTCTGAGCAAAGCTTGTACTCCACCATGTCTTCCAGAGAAGTTTGCAGCTCCATCAATGCACAAGCAGCCATCTGTTTGGGGTCCAATTGACAAGCATTTAACTCTTCTGAGATGTGGGTTGTCACAGATGCAGCCGATGTGTCTTCTATAATTTGAACATCAAGAAATGCATCTACTGGCCTACCACTGACATCAAGATAACATACACAATGACTTAATACTTGATGCCCATTTGCATCGGTGCATTCATCAGCCATATATGCAAATTTTTTGAATGTGGTGAGGGAGTTCTTCACTTTTTCAACTGTTGAGTCTTTTACTCTTGCACCGCATGCTTCTAGCCAGTCAGATGAGTTTCTTGAAGAAAGATAGTGAGCATTCGCTGGTCTTGTTCGGAACCAGTATTCGACTTCAGAATGAACAAGTGACAATGCACTTAACATTGGCCTCCAGTTTGTAGTGTGTGTTATCTCTTGCTTAAATAGAAAGTAAGATGCTACAGCCATGTTTGTTCGCATGAACTGTGTTGTGTCTCCAGCATTCTTAAACAGCCTCATTAAGTACTTCTAAAGTGGGCTTATAAAGCTTTCTGCATGTTGATGCACTCCAGTGGCCTAGCGTTTTGGAGCCTTTTCATGTAGTTTGTCAGCATTGCTTTGCTGATCGGTTTGACAAACCAAGCTACTCCACTTTTACCAGTTATAGCACTGGAAAGCTTTCCTTCTTCGTAAGCTTTTTTGCAAGAGGTGCACCAGTAGCCATCTTTTGTAACTTCAATAAATGGGAATTCTTTGACCAACAAACATCGGGAACTGCCTTTAGGTTTTGGAGACACTGTTTCTTCAGTGGGTAGCTGTATTTGTGCTTCAGGCTGGTCAGATGTAGATATACCACTTGAACCTTCAGATGACATGTTGATATATTCTTAGTTCTTGATGTGTTCTTCACCTTGGTTAGTTTCTGAGGCCTTTGAGTGGAAAAATTGTTGTATTATTTTTTGTCTTTTCATTTTCACTTTGACATGCAACATATAAAAGAGATATGAATAAAGTAAATGTTTTGTTAGGATTATGCAAATTTAACGTCAGGATAATGCAAGCTACACCAAAACACATAACAGGTCTAGATTTCTAAAAAAATGTAAGTTAAAAAAATGTATTTAATTTAAATTGACTTTTGAAAAGTGAGCCATCATGGGATGAGAGGGCAGTCCTCTCATGGATCAGTAACTGGTTAAAAGATGGGAAACAAAGGGTAGGAATAAATTATCAGTTTTCAGAATGGAGAGAGATAAATAGTGGTATCCCTGAGGGGTCAGTACTGGGACCAGTACTGTTCAACATATTCATAAATGATCTGGAAAAATGGGTAAATGTTGAGGCGGCAAAATTTGCAGATGACACAAAACTATTCAAGATAGTTAAGTCCCAGGCAGACTGTGAAGAATCACAAAGGGATCTCACAAAACTGCGTGAGTGGGCAACAAAATGGCAGATGAAATTCAATGTTGATCAATGCAAAGTAATGCACATTGGAAAACAATCTCAACTATACATACAATATAATGGAGTCTGAATTAGCTGTTAACACTCAAGAAAGAGATCTTGGAGTCGAGCCCCCGTACACTGTGTTCCATAAGGATAAGGTCTAGACTTGAAATTAGACAAAGGTTTCTAACCATTAGAGGAGTGAAGTTCTGGAACAGCCTTCCAAGGGGAGTAGTGGGGGCAAAAGGCATATCTAGCTTTAAGACTAAGCTTGATAAGTTTATGGAGGGGATGGTATGATGGGATAGTCTAATTTTGGCAATTAATTTGACAATTGATCTTTGATTATCAGCAGGTAAGTATGCCCAGTGGTCTGTGATGGGATGTTAGATGGGAACCTTTGCTTTTTAAAGAAAGGGATAGATAATAAGACAGAAAATATCATATTGCCTCTATATAAATCCATGGTATGTGTACACCTTGAATACTGTGTGCAGATCTGGTCACCTCATCCAAAAAAGATATATTGGAAATGGAAAAGGTACAGAGATGGGCAACTAAAATGATTAGGGGTATGAAACAGGAGGAGAAATTAAAATGACTGGGAAATTTTCAGCTTAGAAAAGAGATGACTAAGGGGGATATGATAGAGGTCTATAAAATCTTGACTGCGTGAAAGAAAGTGAATAAGGAAATGTTATTTAATCCTTCACATAACACAGAACTAGCAGTCACCAATGAAATTAATAGGCAGCAGGTTTAAAAAAAAACAAAAGGAAGTACTTCTTCACACAACATAAAGTCAACCCGTGGAACTCTTTGCCAGGGGATGCTGTGAAGACCAAAACTATAACAGGATTAAAAAAAGAACTAGATAATTCCTGGAGAATAGGTCCATCAGTGGCTATTAGCCAGGATGGGGAGGGATGCAAAACCATGCTCTGAGTGTCCCTAGCCTGTTTGCCAGAAGCTGGGAATGGGCAACAGGGGATGGATCACTTGATGATTACCTGTTCTGTTCATTCCCTCTGAAGCACCTGGCCTTGACCACTGTTGGAAGACAGGATACTGGGCTATATGGACCATTGGTCTGACCCAGTATGACCATTCTTATGTAAAATTAATTATAATAATAAAAATGTTTAGTACAGAAACTCCCCAACATAATGACTCTCTCAAGATAGCAACAATGTGAGATAACAACCTTGGCAAATAATGCATTTTAAAAATCTTGGCCTACTAGGAAACATATTTATATAAGTTTCCATTCCCAGTCACAAATCTAGCATTCTGGAGCAAAGTCACTAAAATATAGTCCAACAAACAAATGTTTATTTAATGTGCCCTCACTTTTCCCTCCATGCACCCACTCACCGGTGTTGTCCTTGGTCAGTGGAGACTCAGAGTTCAGAGGTGCTTTCACGTGAGTACACCTCCCAGGTGGGGGGCAAGAAGGCACCTTGCTCGTTCCTCCAGCTGCTCACTGTTCGCTCTGGCATGGCTGTTTGTTGTGCCACCGTTCACTCCACCACTCTGTTGCCAATGGCCCTGCGCAGTCACCTTCTGCTGCCACCTGCCACTGTGACCTCTGCGAGTTGGTCTCTTGAGTTCCACCAGCTCTCAGTGATTTCAGCTGAGCTCTCAGTGGGGGAACCTTCGCTGCTAGTGCAGTCTGGGCTGTCTTTTACACAAAAACACTGTACCCACAGGAACACTGTCCCCACAGCAGGACTAAGCACTTAGACTGATTATCAGTGATTTCAGCTGCAGTGGTCACTTAACAGAACAAAAGACTATCTATGGAGCCTAATCAGCTCTGTCTTTAAACAGTGGAGAGGGACAGGTCCCACCTCTCTTTTGATGCCCTCAATCAGCACAGGCTAAGTACAGTTCTACTGCCCTTTACTCATACAATAAGAACAACAACATTTCATTCCCCCACTTCACTCCCCGCATTCAAGTGATTTGTAACCCAACCCCAGCAAAATCTATCACTTGGGCAACAAGCTCTGTTTGCTGGATACCTAGGTAGATTAGGTGTGAATGTAAATACAATCTGGTCCTGAAGCCTTTCCCCCCAGCCCCAGCTCATCACTAGCTGTCAGGGAGAGCTCATTTAGACTTCGCTTACAAATCATTTGAAATTATTAGGTTGGCCAACATCACTGAAATGAATACACTGACATTGTCATAAAAACCAACAGCTGTATAAGGAAGCTAGCCTATGTTCATAATTTTCAAATCTATTATACTTTTTCAGATACACGTATTTGATCATACACTATATATGCTTTTAAAGTGTGTATTAATATTTCAATTTCAATTCAAATTTCCAAACAGTCACTAAATTGGCATGCAACTAGTTCACAAAACTGGGGGGAGAAGGGTGTTGGGAAATCACTGCAGAAGTGTAATTTTACTTTCCTTTTCAAATTTGCAGGGGGGAAAACACTGTCACTTAATGGCTTGCCGGCTACAGGCAATGTGACAGAAAATTCTTCAGCTTATGTTTTGGTTTATACGTTTAGTGTTACTTTATCACCATCACCTTCTGAAGTGGCTCCAGGATATCCTTTAATAATAAACTCAAATCCACTTACAAAAGCTTTTCGGATTGATCCTGGAGCTACACATACTTACAAGGTAAGTTTTCAATTCAGCTTGGGTAATGTGTTTAGTCTGTAGACTGATGCTTACTCTTTGGATTACTGAAAGCTGATATTGATACAGTATTTATCCATGTATCATTTAACTGTAAGAGTTGCAAAAGCAGATCAAGGTATTTATTACAGGAAATTCAACTCTTATAGCACATGAATAGCTGATAGTGATTCCAACCTTTTGATTGGTGTAGGGGGAAAAAAACCCACCACATTTGTTCCATGTATTACAGAAGTCATTGTTTTAAAAAATGCTAAGGTGAATAAAAGCACCTGGGGCCTAATTCTGAT
The DNA here is from genome assembly GCF_003597395.2 of Chelonoidis abingdonii. Classification (NCBI taxonomy): domain Eukaryota; kingdom Metazoa; phylum Chordata; order Testudines; family Testudinidae; genus Chelonoidis; species Chelonoidis abingdonii. The sequence continues at coordinate 28,963,741 of NC_133769.1, forward strand.
TTTACCTACCCTGGTGTGGATTAGGGTGATGTAAATTCAGAATCAGCCCCCACTGAATCCAACTTATTGCACTATAACAGAATCTTACTAACTCATCTTAATGGGAAGATTGTCAACCTCACCTGACAGCTGAATCCAGTTTAATAGGCCCCTTGAAGGCTTCCTCAGTACTATGGAATCCTTGGGCAGCATAGACCAGCCATAGGGATGGTTTGCCACCCTCCTGGCTGCTGATGCAGATGGTATGTTTGGGGAAGGGAGGTATAGCTGGGGCCCCAGATATTCTCAGTTACTGGCAGGGCCCCTGGGGGCAGGGCCGGCTCCAGCTTTTTTGCCACCCCAAGTGGCGAAGGGAAAAAAAAAAGAAGAAGAAGAAAAACCTGACTGAGCGGCTGCTGAATTGCCGACGAAGACTGAAACTGGGTGATTGAGCTACCGCCAAAGAGGAAGCGGAAGGAAGGAAGGACCTGCCGCCAAATTGCTGCTGCAGACCGGGACATGCTTCCCCAACAACCGACGGACGTGTTGTCCCTTTCTATTGGCCGCCCCAGGCACCTGCTTCCTTTGCTGGTACCTGGAGCCGGCCCTGCTTGGACGCTCTGCACAGCCGGAACAAGCTAGAGCAGTTCTCAGGGTTCCCTAACTTACTGGAAGGCAGTACAGATCTGAGGGACAACATGTTAGCTTAAAGCAGAAAGGTGAAGCAATGCCAGATTGAGGCCTGGTTTACCCCTAAAAAATAGATGACCTAGCTTTATCGCTCAGGGCTGTGAAAATGTTCACATCCTCTGTGATGTAGTTAGGTCGACCTAATCCTCATGGTAGATGCAGTTAGATCAACAGAAGAATTCTTCCATCAACCTAGCTACTGCCTCTTCAAGAGGTGGATTACCTACATCGATGGAAAATAGGGTGACCAGACATCCTGATATTAGGAGCTTTATCTTATATAGGCAATTATATCACACCACCACCTGAAAAAAGTGTCTTGATTTTTCACACTTGCTATCTGGTCACCCTAAAGGGAAAACCCCCTTCTGTAGATGTATGAAACATCTACACTGCAGAACCATACCTGTGCTGTAGTGTAGATGTGCCCTGAAATCTGTCCCAATGACTCCATTGTGAATTACTAAATTCTGCAAACTAGCAGGCAAGTGAACAAACATGATTTAAAAAGCTAGGATGACACAGCACAAATGTAATTAGCTTATTTACTTGATAAGCATAGTTAGTGTTAATTATTTATGCTATTGCGTAGTATTCTAATGAACGTTTAGTATTAAGATGCCCCAGAACTACATTCTTCTATTAAGTTTCAGAGTAGCAGCCGTGTTAGTCTGTATCAGCAAAAAGAACAGGAGTACTTGTGGCACCTTAAAGACTAACAAATTTATTTGAGCATAAGCTTCTGTAGGCTACAGCCCAATTCATCGGATGCATAGAAAGGAACACACAGTAAGAAGATTATTTATACATACAGAGAACATGAAAAGGTGGAAGTACCCATACCAACTGTAAAAGGCTAATTAATTAAGAGAATAGCTGTAGCCCACTAAAGCTTATGCTCCAATAAATTTGTTAGTCTCTAAGGTGCCACAAGTACTCTTGTTCTTTATACTCTTCAATTAGAGTCTTTGCTGAGATATGGGGAAAGGCTGTTTTCATGCATGAATTATGGCAGCTGACATTTAGAACCTTGCTGTGTGAAGCACATTTCCTCCCATTGCAACAATCCTGAAACCATGATAACAAATTTTTGATTTTTTGGGGAATTTCTGAAGAGGCCACAGTCATTGATAAATGAACCCCTTTTATGTGTAGCTTTCCTACTTGATTTCCTTTCCACACTACAGGCTACACTTTTAAAGTCAAAGTAGTCTGCATTACTACTCACTTAGGCTTAGGTCAAAGTGCAATCACACTATTGAGCTTTTAGTGTGCTTCAGCAGGTCCCCCGGAACACTGAATGCGTGGCATGCTAGTGTAGATTTACACCCCAGTTTGCTCACATATTATTTGCACAGACAAGCCCTTAGTCTTAAGGGAATATTCCCATTCAGCAGAGGACATTTGGAATAACTGAAAACTTTATCGGTTGGCTGAAGCTCCCTTGATGGTGGTGTGATGATACGTGTTCTCTGTTTTCACTGCCCTCTGCTGCAGTGGTGTGAGACCAGGAGGAAAGCACAGGGAGATTCTTACATTCCCTCCACCCACAGAACAGAAGCAGCAGAGCTGGTTCCCCACACATTATGCAGGAACATGCTAGCCCATGCATGGAGTCTCCTGCTTTAAGCAGTGTATAGCTAAGAGTATATCTGGTCTCCCCTGCTCCAAGCCCACAGCTGGCAAGAGCACATACTGCTATCAGCTGCAATCGGTAGTTGGAGGTAGAATTATTCCTGCTCAGAGATGCAGAGTGTGGTCCAGCTCACCTCCACATGACATGCTGTATTTCTCCATCATGCTCTGTAAGGACAATGGAGCATCTCCTTCCTCTTCACTGGAGAGGCATCTAAAAAACAACAGCAGCAAAGCTGAATATGTAGCTTAACACACTGTTCATGAAATCAGTGAAAATGTTCAATTGTTGTGAATTGAAGGTATATTTCTATTAAGCAGGACCCAATCTGCTTAAAAACATCTAGATTCTCATTTAGACTATGTGACAGGGTGGCACCCACCTCCCACGAGTGCTCCCTGGTCGAGGGTATGCATGCCTGCCATTTTTCCTCTGGTCACGGCGATCCCTGTCAGCCACTGTGCATGTCAAGTGGGGCTTCAGTGACTCAGCCCTCCGGCCAAGTCACACGCTCTCTATGCGCAAAACAAGTTATGATACAGTCCACAATGTCCTGCAGCCCTCCTTCTGCTCAGTCTTTAATAGTCCAACAGCGGCCTAGAGCACTACCTCCTCAGTTGGGGGGTCTTCCTGTAGCCCTTAGTCTTTAACCAGTCCAACATGGCACCTTTTTATATGTATTTATTCCTATATGCAATAATTACAGATTTGATTGCATAGTGTGCTACTAATAATTTGTTACATTTCAGGTTGTTACCACTGGAGATCCTGTTCTAGATTATGAAACTATGCCAAACAGCTTTGATTTGCAGATTTATGTTAATGATACAGCTGGGGCAAGTGACCTTCAAATACTTACTGTCCAAATAACAGATGTTAATGAACCTCCTGTGTTTCGTGGCAATTTGGCAGACCAAAGTAAGAGAACTGCTTGGAAGTAACGAAAGAGGCTAATGCTTGAAATTACAACATTGGGAAACTAAACCTTATTCACTAAATGTTATAGACAGAATGCCTAGCAATGCTTATAGTTAAGTTTGGCCAAATATTTCCATTCTGGAGGGTCACTGTTGTTTGTCACCTATGTTTTATGTTTTCAGATGAAATTCAGTGACTGATCTCATGCAGGGAGTAATGCCCCTCCCCCCCAAAATGAAATTTCATCAGCATCGACATGTTTCCGCAGTTTGCATCCCCCCCCGAGACTTTCACTAAAGGTAGGTCAGGCATTTTCAAATACCAAAAGAGTGAAAAGAAAGCAGTGCTAGTGCTAACAAATATTTATGAGCCTTTTTTTTTGATTAGCTGAAGTGCCTTAGTGGCAGCTGTTAGAGACTTCCCATTTGGGTTAGGTGGAATGGGATCCATAAAAATACATAAACATCTGTGTCCCATTTTTAGGCATCACTGCAATCCACAAAAAACTTCCCTTGGTTGCGCCTAACCCTATAGGCACCTAAAGTCTCTTGACACCTAAATTCCTGCATCTGAACATATACACTGCAGCATCTCTCTATGCATCTGGGTGCCAATCTCCCACCTAAGCCCCATAGTGATTGACAAATCAGGGGAAAGACAAACTGTTTGGCCACCTAAATCATTGGTGGGGCCTGATTAGAGGTTGCATAATTCCACACAAAACAGCTGGGGTGGGGGCTGGAAAAGAGGCCCTCCCTTATAACCTTCACCATAGTGATTAGGGTTCTGAGCTGGGATGGGGGCAATACCCAGTTCAAGTCCACTCTCTGCCTGGTAAGGAAAAGAATAGGCACCGACTGCGTAGGTGCTCCAAGGCTGGAGTACCCATGGAACAAAAATAGTGAGTGCTCAGCACCCACCCGCCAATCAGCTGTTTGGCAGTGAGCTAGGCAGAAGGCACTGGGAGAGAGGATGGAACGGGGGCAGGAAGAGGCAGAGTGAGGATGGGGTTTTGGGGGAAGTGGAGGGGCCTCTGGGCAGAGCAGGGGTGGAGCATCCACCCAGAAAAATGAAAAATTGATGCCTGTGAGCAGAAGGGATTTGAACAGAGATCTGCCGTTTCTCAGGTGAGTGCCCTAGGCTACGCAGTCTCCCTCAATCTCACTTGTTGAAGTTGTTCCACTTTAAATAATTGAACAATTAAATATTAATTGGGCCAGAAAAAGAGTTTAAATGACTCTATAGTCTGCTGGTTAGGTCACTCCCCTGAGAGATGACAGATCCCTGTTTGAATCCCTTCTCCTCATTAGGCACTTGAACAAGGGGTCTCCCACATCCCAGGCGAATACCCTTACCCTTGGGTTAAATATTAAGGGAGCTCCTTCTCCTGTCCATGCCTGTCTGTTGTGTGTGGATTTAGGCAGTCTCTGATTGTTCCCTGCATGTGACTTAGGCAGCCAAACACCCACCTTCTCCCAGTTTGTGAATCACAAGCGAAGATAGGCACCTCCTAGCAGCCCAGATTTAGTTATGAAAATCTGAACTGGGGATGTGTGGCTTAGGACACGACCCCCGATCAGCATCTCCCATTGGCTATCTTAGGCAGATCCCCACCTAGCCCGTTGGCTTTTGTGGATCATATTCTAAGGGATCTATCCCTATCCTCATATAGGAGCCTAGTGGCTAACCCAGGCCTTTCAGATTGCAGTGTTGTTCCTGTGTTTTCTAGGCACCTAAAAGTTAGGCATTGTGATGCTGAGTGTCTCAACAGCCTTTTATGGAACCAGGCATAGTCACTTGGTTATGGACATACTGTTTACTGCCTTGTTGAAAACTGAATTGGATTTGGAGAAGCAACAAAGGTTTAAATAAATGTACTTTGTGCATGTGCAAGAGTGTAGTGCTCAGCCTGTGTTGCACAGCAGTACAGTGAATTTGCATGTGTGTGAGAGAAATTTAAGTGGGAAATCAATTTTAAATGTAAGGTCATGGGGATTATGATCTGTGACAGTGCATAAGGAAAGAGGCAGGGTTCCAAAAAATACTACCTCTGTGTGATCGGTGATATTGGCCCATCTGTGTAAGGGGTGCAATGTGTAGGAACTTGGACACTTCTTCTTCATTCGCTGCAGCAATTGGTCAGGGTGTTGAGAATGAGGCTGGAGTTCACAGAATCCCTTCCTCATTCAGGGTGGGGTTTGGAAGAAGAGCAGTGTATGTTCAGTACATGGCCCCACATCTCAAAGAGGATAAAAGTAAATATCAAACAACTGTCTGGCTCACTGAGCACCCATTTAGCTCATTCAGTAATGAAGGAACCTGCAGAACTTATACCATGACATCATGTAACTGAAGGATGTATAACATATACACATACAAAGGGGCAGAATTAAGGTTACAAGAGAAATCATAATTTTGTCACTTCCTGACTTTTGAGAGTTTCAGTTTGAAACTTCAGTGTTCTAACACTGTGTGTTTTTTGTATGGAACAGCAATAAATATTTAAACAGTCAAAGTTTTTTTTCCTACCCTAAATACAGATGGGCCAGAGCCACAAAATGTGGATCCAGCTCTGGCTTAGGAACACCTCACTAGCTGGGAGGATGGCAATGTTATTTCAGGGTTTTGACTCACTGGCAGAGGCCAGGGATGAAGTTTGGATCTAAGTTTAAATACTGATCCCCGCCAAAGTTAAGGATTAAGAGTCTGTGTAGGTTTTGGTTCAGGCTCATTTCTAGTTGAAAAAGAGCCAATTTAACAAATAACATTTAAGCATCCCTGGCATTCTTGCTTCTATACTATACTTTGTACAAGAGACAAAATAAACTCCTTGGAGAAGGACCTGGATCTTCTGAGCATAGACAGTGCCTAGCACATTGTGGTTGTAACTGTAAAAAATAATAATTAGATTTGACATGATGACACTTCAGGGGATGGGCGCAGCATGAAACATGCTGTACTTGGGAGCTTGTTAAAAATAAATGCATCAGTTTAACACTCAGCTAGAGTGCAGTAAATCAGTGAACATAGACATATGAATTGTCTAACTGAATGGGGTTAGTTAACAATACCAGCTGCAGTTAACACTGATGGCACATTCACTGGTTGTTAAAATATGTCTGTTTCTCATTAAACTTTATATTCATATCACTGTCATCTAGGAATCCCCATTCTGCTGTTTGGGGATTACTGCTGCTACTTAGGGCACGAGCAGTCAGTCAGGGTCACGGGACAGATTAACGTTCTATAAGCACAGGACACAGCAGACATAAAGTCTACAGTAAATAATGATTTAAAGGTTCGCTTACTCATTAACCGCCCATTCTAGCAATAATTCCTATACAACTTAGGAAAGGTGGCATATGAGATTCTAGTCCTAGGAGTTCATGGTATGAACTGAATTGATGTAGACACAGTGAAGAAAAAGGACAAACATGGGGATGGATTTTAAAGCAGCAGGCCACAACTTTATTACGTTTAATGCATGGACAGGGTGCTATACTCTCACCTACCAGGCATTTTAAGCGGTTCCAGTGTGGGGACTAAGGGATTCCCTACCCAATAACCCACAACTCAGGTAGACTCTCTTCTTCTTACCTCTAGGACTCAATTAGCTTTTTCTGAGTCCTACTCCTGCCCCCAAGGGGGACCAAGGGTACTAAGAGGGGGGGACCTCAGTCCACAAAGGCCTCAGGGTCTCCCCCTACCCCATGAACACAAGGCCCGCCAGTAAAATCGCAGGTCTTTTACTTCTGCAACCATTCCTTTTATCCTTTTAACCACACTCAAAAGTTGTGATGAAATAACATCGTTGTTGAGTATTAATTATTAAACTCTGCTCTTATTTAACTTAACTGTGCCCCTGGGATGCTGCAAGGAAGGCAAAAAACTCCCTAGCCCTCTGCCAGTTTGGCCCCTACAGGAAGAAAAAAATTCATTCCTGACCTCAAAACAGGCAAACAATCAGAGCTACAACAACCACAAAACACTGCTTCATGGCTGCTAGTACAAGGAAGGGAGGGTGAGGCTGGAGCAAAAAGCAAGAGGCTTCACAAGGCCCAAGCTAGGGTTTAAATTAATGAAAGGGGAGAGTGAGGGACCAATCAGATCCCTTTCACCCCAAGCTTGCCAAACAGTGACTAGAGACTTTTAAGGGGAGGGGCAGTCCTGCATCCTCTCAGCACATGTTCTCTTCCCACATTCAACTGGGCCTATCCCAGTTGCTGCGGTTCCATCAGATTTCCCACCCAGTGAGGCAGGTGGGTGGTACTGGTCACAATTCCTCAACAACATAAAAATTCAAGCTAGCCCAGGCCATTTACCAATGACCAGTTCAAGATATGATTTATGTGGGGCTCTGTCTGTCAGTGATGTATGGTTCACAATCACAAATATTGATGGTTGTCTATTTACAGCATGGGGACATGTTCTTTTGCCCCAGCTGTGTGTTGTTTTGGTGTGTGTTTGGATATTTTGTTTATTTTGGAATTAGACTGAGTTGTAGAGTGAGTACATGCATCAGGTGTTCTGATATAGTCAGTATATCTGTGTCTTTTTTTAAAGATAAAATTAACATTGACTATATTTTTATTCGTCCAGCTGTAATGATTTATATCTTGGAGGGAAATAGAACGCCTCCTGGAGTTATTTACCAGATTGATGCATCTGATCCCGAACAGTCACAACTCACAGTAAGTTTAATTAAAGGAAAAACGAGAGAGAGACAATGCAATCCACTGCATCTGAAATATAATGAATTCCCAGGAACCATCTTATCTGAGCTCACTAATCGAGCATATAGAAAAAGGTATATTATCAGCTGAAATGAAACATTTTAAATAATAAACTAGATGAGCAGAATGTTATTTTTGATAAGAAGGGGCCTATCCCTCACCACTGGGGTATGGAGTGAGTTTTAAATTTTCAACACCTCGAAGTCAGAGTTTGGAGACAGGGTTTTGCTATGACTAATCATAGATATAGCAGGTAACAGGGTCTTTCTTACAAACTGTCTCCAAAACCCCTTTACAGAGTAATGGTTAAATGGGCCTTTTAATCTTTTATGTTACAATGAAGTTCTTTTAAATGAAACATTGGGGAAATAACTCTTCATGCAATGAAAAGTCAGCATTTATCTATCTGGAAAGCAATACAGTGTGATTTGTGGCCAACAGCTTAAAAAAATGGCACTAGCTGATATGAAAAGGTTCTGGGTATCAGCAGGAATTTCTGAAAAGTCACTTCTTGCAGATCTAGAAAAGGTAATTGCATTTACCTGAGAAACTGGTGAAAGATACAACAGTATCACAGACAGACATTTCAGGTGTTACTTCAGCCTGTAGCATTACTCAAAAGAGCAATTAAATTTTAGGAGCTGCTTTCTTGACCTCCTTACTCAATCTTTTCTCAGTCAAACTCCCACTGAAGTCAATGTGGGTTTGACTGAATAAGAAAAGGTGTAAAGGTCTCAGGATTTAGCTCTAGATTAATTATTATTATTATTATGATTAATTATTAATTATTATTGCCAATGAAATAAAAAAATAACTGCAGTGAATTCTTTGTCAGCAAAAGTCTTTGAATCTGTGATAAATCCCAGCCATAATAAGGAGATGCAAATGCAGAAATGATGGACTGTGATACAATAATACTCCCAGCAGGAAAACTAGAGTGGTCCATTGACAAGAATTTGTTAGCTTAATTGATTTGATTACTCAGCTGCTTTTTCATCAACTTCAGTTAAACGTATCACAGTAGGAGATGAGTTCTGATTACACTCAGTTCTATTTCATTTCTATTTGTCACATGGCTAAGTCTACACTAGAGAGTTCAAAGCACTTCCGCAGGAGCACTCCTGTGGCAGCACTTTTATGTGTAAGTGTGGTCGAGGGCGAGTGCTGGGAGAGAGCTCCACGTCCATGGAGGGAAATAGCTCTGCGCCTGTCCACACTAGCACTTTACAGCGCTCAGACTTGCTGCTCTCAGGGTGTGTGTGTGCGCATGTGCGATTTTTCACACCCCTGAGACTGCACATTAGAGCACTATATAATGTAAGTGTAGACAAGCCCAAGAACTAACACAAGAGGAGTAGCACCAGCTGAGCAGGCTGTAGAATTTTAAAGAAGACTTTACTGATCACCTGGGCTTATCATTATTTGATTCTGTATGTTCTAGAATATCACTTGTTAAGTTAGGCCTGGTCTACACTACACATAGAATATCAGGGTTGGAAGCGACCTCAGGAGGTCATCTAGTCCAACCCCTGCTCAAAGCAGGACCAATCCCCAAATAAATCATCAATCCCCAACTAAATCAACACAGTTAGGTTGACTCAAGGCACCTTACATTAACCTAGCTGGTGATGTGTCTCCACTTAAATTTGGCTCCTGATGACTTAAGTGCCCCACTACGCTGATTTAGTAACATCATCTCCCCAAGCAACATAGAGTCAGGGTCAACATAGTTAGGTTGATGCAGTGTGAATATAGACACTCTGTTACTTATGTCAACCATTACTGGCCTCCAGCAGCTATCTCACAATGTACCTCAGTGACTGGTCTGGTCACTGCTGTGAACTTCGCTGCCCTTGGGTCAGGTAGATGGGAAGCCCCATGAATTTCTGAAATTCCTTTTTCTGATTGCCTGGCTTGGCGAGCACACCTAGCAGCTCTCCACTGTTGAGTGGAACACCCAAGTGACCATGCTGGCTACACACTCCAGGTGCGCTCCTGCCTGGAGGAGACAGGATGTGGTGGATTTCCTGGGTCTCTGGGGAGAAGACCTGTGCAAGCACAACTCTGAACAAGCCACAGAAATGTGGACATCTATGAGTAGGTTGCTCAGCAGATGAAAGAGAAGGGCTACAACAGGGACTAGGAGCAGTGCCATGTGAAAGCCAAGGAGCTGTGGCAGGAGTACTAGAAGGCCAGAGAGGCCAACAATCAATCTGGTGCTGAGCTGCAGAATGCTGCATGCCGTCCTTAGCAGAGACCCCACCACTACCCCCAAAAGCACTGTGGATACTTGTGAGGAGCCCGAATCACAGCCACGAACAGTGAGGAGGAGTGGACGAGGAGGAGGAGTATGGTGGCCAAGTGACTGGGGGATCTAGCTGCTCAGTGAGCCACGACCTGGTTTTGACTCCATTGGAGTCCAGCCAGTCGTGACTGTCAAGCATGGACGAGCCTGATGCAGGGGAAGAAACCTCTAGTAAGTATGCAGTTTGCTTTGAAATTACAGGGATGGAAGCCCCAAAGGAGCAGGACACATCTGTTGATTTACTCATTTTTACTTGTGCTAGAAGAGGTAGTGAGACAACTAAGAGATGCAGAGTTTCTATCTGCTTTTCATTCTCCTCTAGATCTGCGGAGGGGGGAAAGTAGAGCAGTTTACTTATGTGCACTCTGATGTCCTGTGAATCCTTTGGAGAGATCTTGATGAAACTTTCCTGGAGGTATCTGCAATCCTCTGCAGAAGGTTTCTGGGAAGGCTGCCTTATTTATTCCACCACAGTAGGACACTTTCCCGTGCTACTCAGCGAGTACTTCATAAGAACATAAGAATGGCCACACTGGGTCAGACCAAAGGTCCATCCAGACCAGTATCCTGTCTGCTGACAGTGGCCAATGCGATGTGCCCCAGAGGGAGTGAACCTAACAGGTAATGATCAAGTGATCTCTCTCCTGCCATCCATCTCCACTCTCTGACAAACAGACGCTAGGGACACCATGCCTTACCCATCCTGGCTAATAGCCATTAATGAACTTAACCTCCATGAATTTATCTAGTTCTCTTTTAAACCCTGTTATAGTCCTAGCCTTCACAACCTCCTCAGGCAAGGAGTTCTACAAGTTGACTGTGCAATGTGTGAAGAAGAACTTCCTGTTATTTGTTTTAAACCTGCTGCCCATTAATTTCAATTGGTGGCCCCTAGCTCTTACATTATGGGAACAAGTAAATAACTTTTCCATAATCACATTCTCCACACCACTCATGATTTTATATACTTCTCTCATATTCCCCCTTTAACAGGCACCACTGTAGTACACAGGCTAGCAGTTATTGGGCCTGGGTGGCATCGGGATGCCAGCAGCAGCTGCGGTCTCACTGCCTTTGTTACCCTCAGGAATGAGATAGCAGCTAAAATCACCACCCCCTGTGGGAAATGGTGCCAGCATTCAGTTCCATTGCCCTATAGAACCAGAATTATGCAACAGAGTGATTCCCTCCTCATTTTCCCAACCACCGGAAGGCCATACTCAGCATAACTGGTGCCATGCTCGATCAATCCCAAGCAGAAGTGAGAATGCAGTGCATACAACTTTTGGGGAGCAAGGGGAGTGAGTTCAACATTTTACGTTTCAATTTCCATCATGAATACATTGACAAAGGCACTTCTGTGTGTTGCACCTGCAGCTGCTGCCATTGCAGCCTTTAGGATCTCCCCATCCCCATTCAGGGAATGCCTGAGCCAGATATGGAGGAGGAAAAGAGGACTAAGGATGACATGTTCCAGGAGATCCTGCAAACCACTGCTGCATCAGAGAATGAGCACACGGCCTGGAGGATGACCCTTGCTGATAACCTGGAGAAGGATAGAATGGAGAGGAGAAAGGTGCAGGAAAAGGAGAGGGAGGTGCAGGAAAAGGAGAGGGGAGTGCAGCAGAACATGCTTGTTCTGCTCAGACAGCAAACACAGATGCTGCAGACTCTGGTGGGGCTGCATATTCAACAATTCCATGCTCGCTTCCTTCTGCAACCCATTGAGAACTCACTATCGGGACCTTTCTATGTCCTCACTCAACATTCCATGTGGCGTCAGGGTTTGGTGCACTACCCTTATCACTGCACCCCAGGGAACACTGAAGACAATCAGAGCTTCATATACATTGACCTGTGAAAGCCACGGTTGGTGTACGTGTACATAAAATGGACATGACTTTTTTTCCACATCATAAGTTCTGTTCCCTTAATTTAGTAATTTTTATTAAATTTTAAAAGATTTTCTTTAATTGCCCCATTCATGTTACAGAATAAAATTCTGTATTTTGTAATCAAATAAATCTTCATTAATTCACAACATATGCTGGCTGGTGCTTAGCAGGTTGGACAGCAACCAATTACCTATTACTACAACCCATAGCATCATTCATAAACAATATTAACGGGTGCATTGACAATGTTGTATTCCTACAGACACAGCAATCACTACAAGATTCATATTGGGCCACAAAAGAGCAAGGCCAGGTGGAGCACACTACAGCAAACACGCACTATTTGGGCTCATTATCAAAATGGTCTTTCAAAGCCTCCCTGAGCTATATAGGTCTGCTTTGAACTCTTCTAATAGCCCTTGTATCTGGCTATTCAAATTCAGCAGAAGCTGCGCCACCTCCGCCCCAGCTGAAACTTTTCCCCCTTCGCTTCACAGGACACAGCAGGCAGCTATAACCATAGGGATATTTTTCTCACTCAGGTCCAATCTTGTAAGGAAACAATGTCAGCTACCCTGGGAATGACCAAAGGCACATCCACCTGTCTTTCTGCACCTGCTGAGCCTGTAGCTGAAGTGCTCCTTGGTGCTTTTGAGGGGGCAGGCGTATGGCTTCATGAGTGATAGGAGCAAGGGATAGATAGGCTGGGTTCCCCAGGATCACTATTGGCATTTTCAACAGTGCCAATGGCAATCTGCTGGTTGTGAAAGAAAGTCCCTGTTTGCAGCTTTCTGAACAGTCCTTTGTTCTTAAAGATGCACGTGTCATGCACTTTCCTTGACTAGCCCACACTGCTGTCAGTAAAGCGTCCCCAGTTATCCCGCAGCGGTTGTTTAACCATAGAAAAGTAGCTCTTTCTGTTGCCGTATTCTGGCAAGGTGGTCTGATTCCAAAAAAATTAATAGGTGTGCTATCTATCACCCCACCACAGTTCAGGAACCCCATTGCTGCAAAACCATCCACTATGTCCTGCTCAGTGCTATCATAAGCCTTCCCAAATCTGGACCTTAGCGTCCAGAAATCTGGGTGCCTGCATGAACCCCTCTAAGCTTAATTACCAGCTCAGATTTGATCTCGCTGCCACCATCCAAAAATTCCAGGGTTTTGGCTCCCTCTGGTCTCCCCAAACCCTTCCCTGGGGAACCCCAAGACTC
>NC_133769.1:28977223-28983838 GCF_003597395.2 Chelonoidis abingdonii
ATGTAAAAAAACCAACAACAAAACAAAACAAAACTTTAAACAAAATAATCAGTCTGAACAGTTCTACCCTCAGACACTACTATTATATCAGACCCCCCCCCAAAAAAAGGGAACTTCTGAAGTAGATATAAAAAGAAATAGCAACTTTTCCTTTGAATTTCCAGCTTTTGACTTATATCTTTCTATTTATTGCTCAAAGTTTCCTCTGGTTTAAAAGGAAAATATGCTGGATTTTATCAGATAACAGCAAACTGAGCTTGTCATAAACCCAGATAAGAGCAGAATTTTAATTCTAATTCTTTAATTTCCTCTCCAAAAGTTATCTGTTCTCATCTTTTCTCTCCCTCTCTTTTTGGCTGAAACAATATTATCAAGATCACCCCAGATCATACAGCTTTAGTAATAGTCTAGGGACTGTCTATTTGGATATGAAGAATGGCATTTAACTAGAAGACTCTTGTGGAGAACGCTTAAAGTAATCAAACACCTGAGAGTCATTCAATAAGAGTTATTAATTTTCACATCCTTTGGAAATGCAGTGCCAGACAAAAGACACAGACCCAACATTCCCTACCTGAGTTTTGAAAAAATCCAGTTTCCTGATTGGTCCTCTGGTCAGGTGTTTGGTTCCCTTTGTTCCCTTTACAGGTGAAAGAAACATTAACCCGTAGCTATCTGTTTATGACAAGTGCCGAGTCATAATCCTGCATAGCAGGAGGTGATTAATGGCCCTGCATGCATGCATGACAACGGCCTCTGTGATGGATTTCCTGACTCCAGATTGATTCCCAACTGGCTGTAGCCATCTGGTTTCCAGGGTACAATCACTAATTGCTTCTCAGATGTCACTGCAGCTTTAATTTTGGTGTCCCTGCATTGGATGGCTGGGGCAAATTTGGCACACAGATCTAGGAATGTGGCCTTGCGCATCCAAAAGTTCTGCAGCTCATCAGCCTGAAGTTGCATGATGATGCAATTTCACCAGTCAATGCTTGTTTCTTGGTCCCAGAACCAGCACTTTACCATCTCCAGCTGCTCCATCAATGCCACCAAGAATCTTCAATTGTTTTCCATGTCCCACAGCAATCTAGTCTCCAAGGAATGGTTATGTTCCCTGCAGCTCCTACTGAGGCTCTGCAATACTGCAGGATCATGCACCTTGTGCTTGCAATGCTCATGACAACAGTGTAGAACTGTGCAGACTCTATGCGTCTCTCAGAGATGGCAGACAGCGAGGGGAGATATGGGGGTTTATGGGATTTTGAAAAGAAGGCACAAAAATTATGGTGTGCAGATGAAATTATGGGATGGAGAACACTGCATTATGGGAAGTTGACCCCATGCTCCCATTCAACCTTCCACAATTTGTTTTGGCCCCATCAGGCATTGCAAAAACTTCCCAAAAGACTCTGCACTGGACAGTGGTGAGTTGCACTGTGGGATAAACAATGAGGAGTCCTTGTGGCACCTTAGAGACTAACAAATTTATTTGGGCATAAGCTTTCGTGGGCTAAAATCCACTTCATCAGAGGCATGAAGTGAAAAATACAGGAGCAGGTGATATATACATGAAAGGATGGGGATTGCTTTACCAAGTGAGAGGTCAGTCTAACAAGATAAATCAATTAACAGCAGGATACCAAGGGAGGAAAAATAACTTTTGAAGTGGTATTGTTACACCAATATAATAAAAGATTTTGCTGGTTTTTATTATATTGGTATAACAGTATGAGAGTGGCCCATTACAGACAGTTGACAAGAAGGTGTGAGTAACAATAGGAAGAAAGATTTCAGAGTCGCAGCCGTGTTAGTCTGTATCAGCAAAAAGAACAGGAGTACTTGTGGCATCTTAGAGACTAACAAATTTATTTGAGTGTAAGCTTTCGTGGGCTACAGCCCACTTCATTGGATGCAAGTAGGGAGAAATTAGTATTGGGGAAATTAAGTTTAGGTTTTGTAATCACCCAACCACTCCCAGTCTTTATTCAGTCCTAATCTGATGGTATCCAGTTTGCAAATTAATTCCAGGTCTGCAGCTTCACGTTGGAGTCTGTTTTTTGAAGTTTTTGTGTTGAAGAATTGCCACTTTTAGGTCTGTTATTGAATGACCAGAGAGACTGAAGTGTTCTCCTTCTGGTTTTTGAATGTTATGATTTCTGATGTCAGATTTGTGTCCATTTATTCTTTTGCGTAGAGATTTTCTGGTTTGGCCAATGTACATGGCAGAGGGGCATTGCTGGCACATGATGGCATGTATCACATTGGTAGATTAATTCACACTGGAATTAATTTGCAAGCTGGGAGCAGTTTCCTGAATAAAAACACAAAGTCATTGTACAACTGCACTGTGTGTCAGTGTTCTCCTCTCCATCTATTTTGCACGGACCTCCAAGAGATGAAGAGCAAAAAACTTTGCAACTCCTGTCCTACAATGGATTCCCTTCCCCCCCATATCTGCTCTGTCTTGATAATGGCTGTAACCTCAACGTTTATAAAAAACATTTGTATAGCTGCACTGAAGACAATAGATCCATGCTGATTTACACAAAATGAGGACCTGGGTGGTTTGCTGTTAGTAACAGTGTAGAGGAGCATATCAACTGGCATACAGAATATTAGTTAAATGCAGAAAGAGATGATCTACCTTGGACATGGAGGTTATACTGTGCTGGTTAAATATTTGTGCACCACTGCTCTCTTCTGGATAGATGTCAGACTTGCTTAAGTATCTCCTGCTGCCCAACACACTAGATGGGTAGTGGCGCGTGCACACACACTAGCCAGTAAATTACATTATTTTCATGGATTAGGATACCAGAGGGGGTAAGAATTATTCCGATACAAATGTGACATGACTAGCTTGTTGTGTGACCATGTCTCTTTCTAATGGGGACCACTGTCATGCCCTGCTTGCTGTTTACCCACAGACTTACTTCTATAGCTCAAGTGACAGTGGCTTGTGTTTCTGGTGATGAATGTCCTGGGTTCAATCCTGCTGATGACCATGATGCCTGTACATCTCCTTACACAGAGTTTTGTGACAATACTGCATATGTGGGGCATATGTTTCCTTGATCCATTCTGTAAGCCTGTGAACGAATGGCTGGATGTTTTTAAAAGATACAGATGCTAATTCATAATCCTTTTATTCCAGTATTCATGTACTCCTGTGTCAGAGTCATTCACTGTCTCTCAAACTGGAACCATTTCTTCCACAAAAGAATTTGATTTTGAGAGCGATCCGCATACGTAAGTATTCATTTTGATCCTTGTTGTTCATTATTAGCAGAGACCTACTGCATGTAATCCACAGAGTGATTCTGGTTTGATTTTGTTTTTATTAACAGTTATGTGTTAAACATAACAGTGACAGACCGCCTAGGGCTGAGCACTACCAGGACAGTGATAGTCAACATCATTAACACTAATGACGAAACACCTTACTTTACCACGTAAGTGAAACATTCACTTTGTACCCTAAAAATACAAATGGTTCTCAGACTTTCCAGCCGCAGCATCATTGGTTCAACCTTTTGGGAGACTCTGTAATATAGCCATTAACTGATACAATGTCTCATTGTGTCCATGTACCTCTCCCTCTTTCTGTAATCTATCAGCATGGATTCACCAAGGACAAGTCATGCCTGACTAACCTAATTGCCTTCTATGAGGAGATAACTGGCTCTGTGGATGAGGGGAAAGCAGTGGATGTGTTATTCCTTGACTTTAGTACTGCATGAGTTTTAGACCGGTATTGCCTTTCCTCTAAGCCTGCGGACTTTGCACTGGTTCCCTTGTACCTTTATCGCTGCCGCTCACCCAGTCTTAACATGTCGCATTTGCCAGTTTGAATTGCAGGTCAGGGGGCAAAAACTGTGGTGCAGGACCGCTTGTCTTTCGGATCCCTCTATGTGCTTTGGTTTTACATTATTATCCATGGCCGCGACCGTCTGGGTACGTCGCAGTTGACGCCAAATCTTACACCTACAGTTGTTGTTGAGCATACGTGACGAGGGGTGTGGCAGAAGCTCACCCTACACTACCCCCTCAGGGCAGGGGGCAGTGGGGCCATGAGAATACCCTTTGCACATTTTTTGTATTCCTCATAGTTTAGTAAAATCTCTGCAACTATGTTTATGGAAGCGGCTCCCCCAAAATTGCTTTGCCCCATTGGACCGGCCCTGAATCCCATCTGGGTTGGCCCCGATCACACAGAGGGAACAACTGTTAGCCTAGTCTCCCCCATCTGAAGTGGCGTGGCTATACACAGTGCTCGTCAAAGCCGTCACACCGCTTGTTAGAGAGCCGTGGCAGGCCAGGCCATTATGTTTACTGCTGCATGCAAGGTTCGGCCAGATCACGGCCTCCCTGGCTGCAGTTTCACCACTCCAGCCAACTGGGGCTGTGGAAGTGTATGCCCAGGGCCCAGCGATTGCTGGCCTGCCCTGTCCCAAGAGCTGCCTCACCCTTGACCGGAACAGAAACCGCGGCCCCTGTGGGAGCCACGTATCGGCGAACGGTGCACACGGAGGTCAACTAAGGTAGCCATGGCTTTTCCTGAAAAGCCACGCGCTGGACCCAGTTTTGAGAAGGCCACTCCACAACCACTGGGATATACCAGATTTACAGAGAGGAGACAATCTCGGCCTGCCCTACGGCCCAACATTGGATTGAATGGCCTGATCCCTGGCAGGCATGAGCAGACAATGCTCAGGGGTCGTGCCCAGGATAGCCTGCAGGAAGATAGGCAGGTGAATGTCTATTCTTCCCCAGTTCATGGAATCTGCTGGAGTTGGCAGGAGACAGGGTGCTCCAAGCAACTAGAGACAGCAAGATCATCGCACGATACAGAGGACAGAAAAGTAGCTAGGAAAGCCTTTTACATGTAGATGTTATGGGGACTACCCTAAAAGGCTGCCACCGGAGCAGGGGGTTATGATTGCAGTGGACCCTAAAATTGAGACTTAGGGCCCAGATTCAAAAAGATATTGTAGCCTAACTCCACTTAATCAGTGGAAGCAAGGAGTCTAAGTACCTTGTGGATCTGGACTACAGTTTACCATTTACACTTCTGCATAGGGGTGAGTTTTCAGACAGAATTATGCTTTCATGCTTGAAATTAGCATTAAACAGAGCTTTGAAAATTAATGTATATACTCACAAGATAATGGGAAAGACAATGATCCAACAAGAGACTAAGAAGTCAAACAACTGAATATGTTACTATATAGTAGTTATTAATGTTTGCAGAGAGCTGGAAAGTGAAGAGAGCGATGCATCTGATGTTTTCCTGTTCTGTTCATTCTTCTTCTGAAACCACCGCATTGGCACTGTACAGAAGACCAAGATATGCTGGCTGAAGGAAATTGGTCTGACGTATGGCCATTCTTATTTATTATTGTTTGTTTTGATTGTGGCACTCAGAGCCCCAGTCACGCGGAGGACACTTGTGGCTCGAATAGAGTCCTTCAAAATAGCTTAACATACTATCTAAGTTTTAAGAAGATGGATATAAAATCATAGACTATCAGGGTTGGAAGGGACCTCAGGAGGTCATCTAGTCAACCTGGCTCAAAGCAGGACCAATCCAACTAAATCATCCCAGCCAAGAGCTCTATGTCAAGCCGACTCATAACCTCCAAGAAGGAATTCCACTCCACATCATGGTAACCCATTTCCAGGGCTTCGACCATTTCCTAGTAAAAAGTTTTGTCCATAATCACACTAAACCTCCCTGCACTTGCAGACAATTACCTTCCACATGTTTTCTGTCCATCAGATACACTGAGAAATCTAGATCCTCCTTTGAACCCTTTCAGGTAGTTTGAAAGCAGTATCCATATCAAATCCCCTCATTTGTTCTGAGACTGAAACAATCCCATCCTAGACCTACCTCATAAGTTCTAAGCGCTCTCTACCCAGCTATTACTCACATTATCATTTGTTGCCCTCTGCAGGACCTTCCCACATTTTTCCATATCTTCTTTGTAGTACGGGACCACCAAAGGAACTGTATTCAGATGAGCCCATCAAGTTCGAATAGAGGGAATGATCACATCAACCCAATCCCTATGCTGGCAGTGTCCCTATTCTTATACAAGCAGTGCGTTAGCTTCTTGGCAACAAGGGACAGTTGACTCATTCCAAGCTTTTCGTCCTGTAACTCTAGGGCTTTCTGCAGAACTTTTCTTTCTACCATATCCGGTCCCTAGTTGTAACAAGTGAATGGGATTTTTTCCGTCCTGAAGTGAGGAATCTGCATTGTCTTGTTGAACCAAGGTTTTCTTTATTGGCTCGTCTCTTTTTTTCTGTTCCTAGATTCTGTATCCCCTATCTACGCATCCAGTGGTATTAGCACTCATCCAGTTCAGTGTCATTGCAAAACTGCAGAGATTGGCATGAGCATCTCAGATCATTACAAAGATTTATTCGGAACGAAAAACGCCAGGGCAAAACCCTGGGCGTCCACTTGAAAACGCTGCCAGCTAGACATGGGCCATTGATGATCATTACCGTTGACGACAATTCTAGCCAGCTTTTATCCCCTTGTAGTCAAATACCAGGCCCATATTCTTTAACTGTGGCAAAATACGTGGGGAGATCATTAAGATTTTG